>NW_006408575.1:18180670-18190147 GCF_000296735.1 Chrysochloris asiatica
CTAAGTGCCATTGAGTTGGTTAAGTTGTTGTTAAGTGCTGTTGAGTTGGTTCCAACTCATAGCGATCCTGTATAAGATTTATAAGGAGCAGCTGGTGAGCTTAAACTGCCAACCTGTGGTTTAAACCAACCTTGTAGGACAGTGCATTAACCCACAGCACCACACCAGGACTTGGAGTTGAAACTTATTCAACGGTAGTAGGTTAATGACTTAAGTCGAAAGGTTGGCAATATGAACCCACCCAGTGGTCCCTTAGAAGACAACTCTTGAATTTTGCTTCTGAAATTTTTGCTTCTTGAAAACCCTACAAAACAGTTTTACTCTGCACCATTGGGGTTGTTCCATGAACAAAAGAATTGGCTCAACAGCAGCTCACAACCTGGGTTTAAGAGTCCTGGTGTGGTGCTGTGGGTTAATGCACTGGACAACAAAGTAGGTTTAAACCACAAGATTGGAGGTTCAAGCCCACTGTTACTCCTTGGAAACCCTATACAGGGTTGCTATGGGTCAGAACTCACTTGACGGCACTTAAAAACATCAACAATATGTGGGTGGAGCATGTGTTGGCCTGGAGCAGAGAAAGTGTGGTGATACTCACCAAGAATCAGGAGCCCTGCTTTGCTTGGACTCTGGGCCTTTATGCAAACTCTGTCAGGAACACTCTCATATCTTCTCCTTGTAATAAATTCACTGTGTCTTCGCTTTTATGTCTCACCATAAAAACCACTTTTCCAAAGACTTCTCCCAAATCTTGATTAGGCATCCTTCTTGTGATTCCTGAGTTCTCTAAATCTTTAGGATCAGCTCTGTCCAATTGAAATATAATGTGATTCAACCACATATGCAAGTTTAATATTTCTAGTTGCTGAGTTAAGAAACATGAAAAGAGACAGGCAAAATTAATTTTAATAATAATTTTATTTTGCCCAATATAGTCACAACATTATTATTTCCATATGTATTTAACATAAAAATTATTAATGGGTTAATAATATGATATTTTATATTCTTTTATTTTTTTTGGATGAAGACTTTGGAAATCTGGTATATATTTTACACTTAACAGCTCATCTCATTTTAGATGTTAAGTTTTCAGTGTTAAAGTGAAATATAGTCCTGCTAAAACACATGCCACGGACTGCCAGGAGAACAAAAAAACCTGTGTTGGGAGAAGTACAGCTAGAACAATCCTTAGAAGAGAGGATGGCGAGACTTTGTCTCAGGTACTTTGAACATGTTGCCAGAAGAGATTGGTCTAGTCTCTGGAAAATGACATTATGCTTGGTAAAGTAGAGGGTCAGCAAAAAAGAGGAAGACCTTCAATAAGATAGATTGACATAGTGGCAGCAATAGTGAATTCAAACAAAACAGTGACTGTGAGGATAACACAGGACTGGGCAGGTTTCCTTCTGTTGCACGTAGGGTCGCTCTGAATTGGAACCAACTCTACGGCACCTAACAACAACAACAAAATGACAAAGCTGATTTAATATAAAAAGATTGTATACTTCTTTAGTTTCTAAATTTAAGTTAGTTAAATTAAAATGTAAGTTCCTCAGTTTCAGTAGTTACATTCTAAGTGCTCTTTTGTCACAAGTAGCTAGTGGCTGCTGTATTGGGCAGTGCAATTCTAGAGGATAATAAATCACATTAAATTGAAATTTGCGTATTGACCTCTTTTCCTCCCACTATGTTGTAAAGTACTTAAGGTCAAGGATTATGTCTCATTCAATGCATTTTGTCAGTGCCTGGCATAGGACTTGACACACTGCAGGCACTCAGTACATCCCTGTTGAATGGCTTGAGATAATGTCTAATCCTAGCTTTGCCATTAACTTACTCTGTAACCTTGATAATTCAGACTCTCCTCTAGGAAAATGAGAATTGTAGACATTTTTGACAGTCTGTCCCACTGGCTGGTAATGTGTTTTTGTCATCGAAAAGAAGGCTTGGTGATCTGCCTTTGTAAAGATCACAGTCAACAAACCCTATGGGGCCATTCTCTTCTGTATCACATGGGATCTCTATGAATTAGAATCGACTCAACAGAGCAGTTCTGTTCTGTACTGGTGTGGTGTTGTGGGTTAAAGCACTGGGCCACAAGATCAGTTTGAACTGCAAAGTTGGCAGTTCAAACTCAACAGCCTTTCCTTGGAAACCCTATACAGTATCACTATGAGTTGAAACCGACTTGATGGCACTTAACAACAACATTTTGCATCACATGGGGTTACTATGAATCAGAATAGACTCAGTGGCAATGGTTGGGCTTTTTGTTTGTTTTAATCTGATTATCATTAAAATAAATATTTATAAGTGTCATTAAGTATGTGTAGAATGGTATCTAGAAGGATATACATAAATATGTTAATAGAAATTATATTTGAGTGTTAAGTATAAAAAGGATTAGTTTCCAAAAGGGATAATATTTGAACTTTCGTAAATAATACACCCAACATATAGCAGAGATTTCCTATGGTAGAAATGTCCAGGACTACTTTGTAGGCTTATATGTGGATTGGCTGAGTCAATTCAGGTAAAGAAGTAGGTCTCAGTGTTTGGCTCTCTGAAAGTGGTGGATACATGCTAGCCACTGCCCTGTCCCTCTCTTCCTTATCCTCACATGGGCCAGGAAATGTAGACGGAGATTGCATGCCTTGTCTAAGGTCACACAACTAGTAGGAAATAGAATGGCTCTTTAAAATCTCTCCATTGTCCAGAAAATACATCTGGGCTGGGCTGGGCTGGGAAGAGGGTAGAAGGCATGAGAGGGCCTCAGGTAGAACAGGATTTCTGCTGATGCTATATGCAGTGGGTAAATGGAATGAAACCGCCACTAATCCAGCCCAGCCCCAAACCACAAACGTCAACAGATATTTTATAGCAAGGAAGGTGCCAACGAATGTGTCACATGCTTTTTTGAAAATAAAGGCAGCCACATAGGGACTCTAAAGTAAAAAATAAAAACTTGACTGTTTATGGATCTCCACTGGCTCCAGTTTATGGAGTTTCAAATGCCACAGCAGGAGGAAATTCTGGAGGAGGAGCCTCAGATGTGGTCAGTCATTTCATTCAGGGCCTTTCAGCTTCTTCGTCACAAACCATAGCCAACCCACTGACATCTAGTTGGTTCTGACTCATAGCGACCCTGTATAGGGTTTCCGAGGCTGTCAATCTTTACAGGAACAGAGAAAACTTCATCTTTCCCTGGAGGAGAGGCTGGTGGGTTTGAACTATTGATCTTGTTGTTTAGCAGTCTGGTGCTCACCCGACAGCACCACCTCTGCTTGCTGGCATGTCAGTATTTCAGTATTGAGCGCTTGGTTTGTTTCCCTTTCTAGGCTAAAATCCAAGTATGTGCTTGAACATCATTTCATTTTGCTTCCTTGTTTCTACCCTTGTACAAAAGGGGATCTACTTTTCCTGATGTGGCTCACATCTGTCAGGCCATCCCAGTCTGAGATTACCCAATAAGCAAGGTAAGAACAGATTAATTTACTAAATGTTATGAGAAATGTGAAAACTTTCACTACAGATTAGTAAGCAAGTACAACTAAGCTGGTGTCTGCTCATTGGGTAATTCACCTTGGGCCCTTCAGTAGAATAAATTTGGTGGGTAGATGCAGAGTGCACTTGACACCATCTTTTTCAGGCCATGGGAGGTGGAACTCATGGATTGATACCAGTTATGCTCCTTAGAGATCATCTAGAGAATCTAGTCCACTGATTTCCAATTTTTCCCCCAGTGGTAAAATCTTGTTTGCAGGGATATGGTGGCTGAATGGTAGAATCTTGCCTTCTGTATGGGAGTCCTGGGTTTAATTCCTAGTCAATGTTCCTCAAGTGCAGCCCCCACTCATCTGTTAGTATAGATTTGTCTGCTGCTCTGGTAACGGAGTGGTTACAAGTCGGGCTGCTAATCTCAAGGTCAGCAGTTTGAAACTACTAGCTGTTTCATGGGAGAAAGATGAGGCTTTCTGCTCCTGTAAAGATTTACAGTTCCAGAAATCTTCTGAAGTTCTCTATGAGTCCAGAACTGACCCTACGGCACACTACCACCACCACCATGATGTTGAACAGGTTTTGTCCGAGCTTCCAGATTAGGATGTGCTAGGAAGAAAGGCCTGGCACTCTACTTCTGAAAACCAGCCTGTGAAAATGCTGTGGATCACTATGGTCTGATTCCTCTGCATAAGAGGTTTCCGGGAGTTGGGGGCAGACCTAAGGGCAGGTAACAACTGTGGGGCTGTGGGATAAGTGCTTGACTATGAAGTCGGTTTGAATCACAAGGTCAGCAGTTCAAGCTCACCATCTGCTCCTCAGAAACCCTATACAGCATCAATATGGGTTGGAACCAACTCCATGGCACTTAACAACAACAATGATAACTACAACAGAACGCTTCTTGCTTGGAAATTTCATGTATAACCTCAATATATAAAACATGAAAGGGGACCTCTCCTCATTGAAACAAGAGTGGCAGCTACCAGGTCAGAGTGGTCGTTAGTCACAGCTATCTAATTCTTCTGGTCTCAGGCTAGAGGAGACTGTGGCTCATGTGGGACATTAGTCTTGAGAACTAAGGCTTCCTTGAGTCTTTGGCTTTATTCACTCTTTTTTGTTCCAGATGGGAAGAGACTAATAGTGGCATCTTAGATGACTGCTTGTATGCTTTTAAAATCCCAGATGCTGCTCACCAAGTTAGAAGGTGGAACATCATCTTTATGAACTATGTTATGCCAATTGATAAGTGTCCCCTGAGATTAACAAGCCTCATAACTCAGTCCTAGAGGTGTTTGGATATGACTAAGAAATTTCCATAACGGTGCTCCCTATAAACAAATATTTTGTTGTTTTTAGTGCCTTTGAGTCAGTACTGACTCATAATGACTCTATATAGGGTTTCCAAGGAGTGGTTGGTGGGTTTGAACCACCGACCTTTTGGTTAGTAGTTCAGTGCTTATCCTCCAGCACCACATATGTACATACAGATACCCACAAATACACTTACATGCACCATAAGCCCTTCCACATCTGTACAGTACAGTATACATGTCTACCTAAGTAACCTTTCACAAACTTTATGACTGTTTTTACAGAATTGTAAATGTTATAACATTTACTGTGTTTGTCTCTTATCCTTGTGTGTCTCTTAGTGTCTTCATTTATTTTGGTCATGTTATGCTAACTCTCCCTATATTGTGTATTGCCTTCCCCGTCACTGAAATGAACATGTGTCTCCACTGAAAATCATTTTCAATGATTGATTTTTCAGAATTAGATCTTTCATTCCAACCAATCTTTTGGTTAAAAGTCAAATGCATTTACTATTTGTACCACCCAGGGACACTGATATTACCGGTAGGTGGAAATGGATGTTTGGCAAGCAAAAAAATGACAGATGTCTATGGACTTTGCCACCTTTTCTATCACATTTCTGTTAGGGTCAATGCTTCTCTCTCTCTCTCTCTCTCATACACACAAACACACACACAAACACACATCCACAAAAATCTAATTGAAGTGAAGGGGTTAAGGTAAATTCTGTGGCTTACCTATCAGCCAAATGACATTTTAACCGCTTTTTTTTTTTTTTTAACATAGCCTGACTGGGCTGAGGTCTTCCTTGCAAAATGCCTTAATCCTTGGCCTCTAAATAGAGAGTTATTTTCAATTTCTCCAGTTCCTAATGTTTTAAATGGAACTACTGTTCCCCTTAGAGCACCCAGTGGCTGGCTGGAGACCTTTATTGATATATATATAAATTACCCCAGTCCCTTCTGCTGCCTACAGATCCAATCATATTGAACTAATGCGCATATAAATAAAAACCTGGGAGTGTGGTTTATGGCAATAAGTAGTGCAGCCGAAGTTTATACCATTCTGCAAAGACACCTTGATACATTGCTGATAATCTTCCTAATGTATTTAAAGAGGCAGTGTGTCAGCTCAGGCGGGAACACCCTGGGGACCAAGTGGGAAATCTGATTCCTGAGTTTCTGATTGATCCAGAGAAGAATCTGTCCTGCCAGGAGAAGGCTCACCTCAGGCTTGAAAGGGCAGAATAGCTGGAAATCATTCTCCAAAGTCAGCAGGCTAGACTGTACTCCACAATGTGCACAGATTAGAACAGGAACTCCATGTCCTTTTCTTGTAATCTGTGATCTAGTCTGGTTCAGATGCAGGGCTGGTGCTAAGTGAGTTACAGAAGGTTATAGACTCAGAATAGGCTAGAGATTCTTGTGTTTTTCATCTGGTGAGGTCCACATGTATAATTACCATTTGTGTTACTGTTAAAAGGTATTTGTTGATGAATATGCTGGAGGTCTTGCAGAATTCTATCATGAGGTCTCTGGTGTCACTTCTATCACTAAGCCTGTATTTTTCAACTACGGATCTTTCTTTAGTTCCAAATTTCACAGGTATTCCAATCACTAGTAATTATCAATGCATTGTATGTTGGATCAATTTCACATTGCAGGAGTTAGTAAAAGTCTTTATTTCTGCATCATTGGCATTAGTGGTTGTTGACTATTTGAATAAATCAGTTTGAGTGATTTTTCAGGAAAGCAAATCATCTGATTATGAGGGCTGTGCACTTTTTCCCTCAATGACCAACATGCACACCTTCTGGGCAGTGTAGGGTTGGCCTACACCCTCACCTAGCATCATCAAGTTCCACACTCCCTATCCCCACTGCTCCAGAAACTCTTACTTTCTATTTTTTCTCTTTTGCTGTGAATTGTGATCTCTTTACCTGGACTGCTCAGTCCATATGACACAGTACAAACACTCTACCACTTAGATTATTATCTTGCCCATATCTTTTCTTCTGTGTAGTCACAAGGTTCTTGTACATCTTTGCCTTCACTCTTCATTATCCTTAGAGTTTACAGTACACATGTTGTCACTTCAGAGTCCTGGTCATTGTCACAGTTCAGCCTCCTTATTCATACACCTTCTCCAGATTCTTCTAGATGTAAACCATATCTGCCATGTCTCTATTTTCCACTAAGTATCATATCAATTTATGTATGTGTGTTCATTCCCCTCCTAGCCTTGGTATACTTGTGATTGACTCATCTTTTCATACTCTAACCTCACACAGTTCCTTCCTGTAACAAGTGTTCAAAACACTTTCCATATCTATAAACAAATACATTATTATAAAATAGATATCTGTATACTGTATTGGTCTGGGAAATTGTCAAAAATGAAATGAAACATATAAACCTCAATATCGTAGGCATTAGTGAGATAAAATGGGCTTGCACTGGCCATTTTTATCTGACAATCACATGGTTTATGATGCTGAGGATGACAATTGAAGAGGAATGGCATTGCCTTCATCATCTAAAAGAACCTATCAAGTACAATTGTGCAGATCAATGCTGCCTGTGTTAGGATAATATTCATATGCCTACAAGGAAGACCACTTAATACCACTATTATTCAAATTTATGCAACAGCCAGTGATGATGACATTGAAGAATTATACCAATTTCTTCAGTTAAAATTGATCAAACATGCAATCAAGATGTATTGATAACTACTGCAATTGGAATGCAAAGGTTGGAAACAAAGAGAAAGGATTCATACGTAGTTGGAAAATATGGCCTTGGTGATAAAAATGATGCTGGAGATCGCATTACAGAATTTTGCAAGACCAATGATTTCTTCATTGCAAATACCTTTCTAAATGACATAAAAGATGACTATACACATGGACTTCACCAGATGAAATGCACAGATATCAAATTGACTACACCTGAGAAAAGAGACGATGGAAAAGCTCCATATCATCAGCCAAAACAAGGCCAGGGGCAGACTGTAGAAGAGACCCTCAATTGCTCATATGCAAATTCAGATTGAAGCTGAAGAAAATTAAAATAAGTCCAAGGGAGACAAAATATAACATTGAATACATCCCACCTGAATTTAGAGAACCTTTGAAGAACGAATTTGATGCATTAGACACTTAACACTGAAGACCAGAAGAGTTGTGGGATGACATTAAGAACATCATATAGGAAGAAAGCAAAAGATTATTAAGAAGAAAAGAAAGAAGGATAAGACCAAAATGGATGACAGAAGAGATTCTGAAACTTGCTTTCCGGTGTAGAGATGCTAAAGCAAATGGAAGAAGTAAGGAGATACAAGAGCTGAAGAGGAAATTTCAAAGGTCAGTTTGAGAAGACAAAATCAAATATTATAATGAAATGTGCAAAGACCTAGAGTTAGAAAACCAAAAGGGAAGAACACACTCAGAATTTTTCAAGCTAATGGAACTAAAGAAAATATTCAAACCTCAACCTGCAGTAATGAAGGATTCTATGGACAAAATATTGAATGATGCAGAAAGCATCAAAAGAAGACAGAAAGAATACAGGGTTACTGTTCCAGAAGGAAATAGTTGATGTTCAACCATTTCAAGACGTAACATATAATCAAGAGTTGAGGATCTTGAAGGAAGAAGTCCAAGGTACATTGAAATCATTGGCAAAGAATATGGCACCAGAAACTGATAGAATACAAATTGAAATCTTTCAACAAACTGATGCGGTACTGAAGGCACTCATCTTTGCCAAGAGATTAGGACGACAACTACCTGGCCAACTGACTGGAAGAGAACCATATTTGTGCCTATGCCAAAGAGACGTGACCCAATGGAATATGGAAATAATAAGACAATATCATTGGTATCACATGTAAGAAAAGTTTTACTACAGATAATACAAAAATGGTTGCAACCATATATTGACAGAGAACTTCTAGAAGTTCAAGCCAGATTCGGAAGAGGATGTGGAATGAGGAATATCATTGCTGATGCTAGATGGGTCTTAGCTGAAAGCAGTAAATACCAGAAAGATGTTTACCTGTGCTTTATTGACTACAGAAATATTTTCCACTGTGTGGATCATGGCAAGCCATGGACAACATTGTGAAGTCTGAGTATTTTGAGACATTTACTTGTGTTTCTGAGAACTTGTACATAGACAAAGAGGCATTTGTTCAAACAGACTGAGGGAACACCGAATGTTTTAAAATTAGGAAAGCTGTGCACCAGAATTGTATTCTTTCATTGTATATATTCATTCTGTATGCTAAACAAATAATCTGAGAAGCTGGATTATATAAAGAAAAACATGGCACCAGGATTGGAGGAAGACATATTAACAACCTGTGATATGCAGATGATACAACCTTACTTATTTGCTCAAAGTGTAGAGGACTTTATTGATGAAGATCTAAGACCACAGCCTTTGGTATTAGTTGCATTTCAGTGTGAAGAAAAAAAATCCTCCTCACTGGACCAATAAACAACATCCATATAAATGGACCACCACATGTTTGTCAGTTTGTCGTACTGTGGTGGCTTGTGAGTTGCTGTGATTCTGGAAGCTATGCCACTGGTATTTTAAATACCAGCATGGCCACCCATGGTGGACAGGTTTCAGATGAGCTTCCAGACAAAGA
>NW_006408576.1:0-3536 GCF_000296735.1 Chrysochloris asiatica
AAAAAAAAATCAGGATTAACATCTTTTTAAAATGTGTTTTTTAAAAGACACTTCTACTTTCAGCCAAATGCAAAATGTAGTGTTTTCCTTTATATGTAAGTTAAATAAAAATACTCAAGTTTGAAGTTGCTAAAAAGTAGTCCATGATTATATGTGTCAGTGTCTCTGTGTAAGTGTGAATGTGAAGTGTGTGTGTGCATGTGTTATGTGTGTGTGTACGATTTGTTGAGATAAATAATGTAAAGAGATGACTTACCAGCTCTTTGCCACTCAGGATTATCTCCATTGTCAGGGACTTCACTCTTGCCCAAAGGAATGTTAGGATTATTGAAAAGCTCCAAGCTTTTGGATTCCTCCAAGGTGCAGTTTTTAAGCTCCTGAACAATATCCAAGATGATGCTTAAAAGTGTCTCACTCACTGTGAGTTCTTCATATTCGGTACTCCCTCGGCATGGTCCCACGGACACCAGCAAAAGCACCAGTCCCAGCAGGACAGAACACCTTGGTCCACTCATTTCAGTTTGCATAAGAAGGTTCACGATGGCGTGTTAAATTAGGAATGAAACTGAAGGAAAATCGAACACCCTCTCCAGAATCTTTGTTTACTGGAAGAAGAAAGGAGAAGGAGGGAGAGGAGGAGACAAAGAAAGTCAGAGAATTGGTGGGGAAGGCGGGGAGAACACTCCTTAAATAGAGCAGAGGTGGGCTTTTGTTTTTTTATGTGCCGTGAAGTCAATTCTGACTCATAGCTACCCTGTACGGGGTTTCCGAGGCTGTAAATCTTTACGGGAGTAGAAAACCTCAACTTTCTCTCGAGGAAAGATGGTGGTTTTGAACTGCTGACCTTGAAGATTGCAGCCCTATTCATAACCACTATGCTACTAGAGCTTCTGATGGAAGTAGACTGCCACATCTTCTGTTATGGGTGACTGATGGTCTTACACAGTCAGTGATGGGTTTGAATAGCTGAACTTTGGATTAGCAACCAAGTACTTAGCCATTGTGCCACCAGGGCTAGTTATTAACATATTCTGTGCCAATGATGACATCATCAGAATTATATCATCAGAAAATACATAATGGCTACCTAAGTATTCTCTGTTGTTAAGTGCCGCTTAATAGGTTCCTACTCATAACAACCCTGTATAGGATTTCTGACAAGCAGCTGGATGGTTTGAACTGAGGACTTTGTGGTTCGATGTCCAGTGCTGATCCTGATGATGGAAGAAAAGTTGTGAGATGACATCAAGAACATCTTACATGAGGAAAACAAAACATCATTAAAAAGACAAAATGAAGTTAGAAGTCTCTAAAACTTGCTCTTGAACATACAGATACAAAACCAACTAAAAGAAAGGAAGTAAAACAGCTGAGCACAAGGTTTCTAAGAGCTGCTCAAAAAGACAAAGAAAAGTATTATAATGAAATGTGCAAAGACCCAGAGTCAAGATCAAAATGGAAGAACATGCTCAATATTTCTAGAACTGAAAGGACTCAAGAGAAAACATCATTCCTCAAGTTGCAGTATTGAAGGATTCTATGGACAAAATATTGGTAGAGAGACACTATACCAAATATAATCCATTGATGTTTAAGCCTTTCAAGAGGTACATTGATCAAGACAAATGGTGGTGTAAGCTGCTCTGAAGGCATTTATAACTAACAAGGCTCCAGGAATTGAAAAAGTACCAATTGAAATGTTTCAACAGACTGATGCAGTACTGGAGGTACACACTAGTCTATGCTAAGAAATATGGAAGGGAGCTAACAGGCCAACTGATTGGAAGAGACCCATATTTGAAACCATTCTAAGAAAATGCAGAAATCACAATATCATTCATATCACATGCAAGTAATATTTTTTCTGAAGAGAATTTAAACATGGCTATAGCAGCACATTGACAGGTTGTTGTTTTGTTAAGTGCCGTGAAGTCAATTCTGACTCATTGACTCTATATAGGGTCTTCAAGGAGTGGCTGGTGGGTTTGAACCACAGGTCTTGTGGATAGCAGTCAAGTGCTTATTCTATAACACCACACCAGGACACCAGGCTGCTGCCAGAAATTCAACCTAGATTCAGAAGAGGGCATGAAACTAGGTATATCATTGCTGACCTCAGATGGATCTTGGCTGAAAGCAGAGAATACCAGAAAGGTGTTTACTTGTGCTTTATTGATGACACAAAGGCATTCAACTGGATCATTAAAAGCTATGGATAATATTGTGAAGAATGGAAATTCCAGAACACTTAATTTTGCTCATAAGGCACTTGTGCATTGAACACGAGGCAGTCATTTGAATAAAACAAGCATTCCTTAATGGGTTATATTCAGAAATGTGTGTTAGAAAATTGCAATGCAAATGTACGAGACAAAGAAGAATGATAAGTAGTTTGGAAATATGGCTTTAGTGGTAGAAGTCATGCTAAAGATAGCATGATAGAATTTTGCAAGACCAATGAATTCTTTGTGGCAAATACCTTTTTTTTTTCCTTCACATTTGATATTTTTAATAAAGGTGTCTACAATTTTGTAGCAACACTTCTTAACTTACTGTCATATAATAGGTTTTTTGTTTTGTTTTTCATAGTCTACATGGGAGAACATCAGCTTTACATTTATTCCATCATCCATCATTTCATTGGCATAGTTACCTTCCCGTCCATGCATCCTCACCCAACCAAGGGGTGTACCCTGTAAGGCTGAGTGCCCCCACCACCACAGTCCTCAGCCCCTTTCCATCTCCTGATCCTGAGTCCGAAGCCACACCATCTCTTGACGTCATCTTCTCTGCCTCCATCTCAGGCCTCACTGCCTCTCTGGGTAGGATTCCTCTCTTCGCTGTTCTCCATCAATGGTCCCAGGGTCCTCCACTCCTAGACTGATAATTTAATCACTCCCCTCTTTGCTACAAAATGTAGCAAAGTGTAAATCTTTACGGGAGCAGAACGCCTCATATTTCTCCTGCAGAACAGCTGGTAATTTCGAACTGCTGACCTTGCAGTTTGCAGCCTGATTCATAACCATTATGCTACCAGAGCCCCTTTATGGAAGTAGATTGCCACATCGTTCTGCTGTGCAGTGACTGATGGTCTTACACAGGGAGTGATGGGTTTGAATGGCTTACTTTTGGGTTATTAACCAAGTACTTATGCACTGTGCCACCAGGGCTATTTATTAACACATTCAGTGACATCTTAAGAACACATTCGATGTATTAGAGAGTGATGACTGAAGAGCAGAGAGTTGTGATATGACATCAAGAACATCATACAAATCATTAAGACAGCAAGAAAGAAGGAAGAGATCAAAATAGATGTCTACAGAGACTCAGAACCTTACTTTTCAGTGTAGACATGCTAAAGTAAATGGAGGATAGAAGGATGTAAAGAACTAAATAGAAAATTTCAAAGGGCAGCTTGTGAAAACAAAGTCAATGTGTAAAGATCTTGTTGTTGTTGTTATGTGCCATCGAGTCGGTTCCGACCCATAGCGACCCTGTATAGGGTTTCCGAGGGTGTAAATCTTTACGGGAGT
>NW_006408576.1:3636-7663 GCF_000296735.1 Chrysochloris asiatica
AAACCTCATCTTTCTCCCGCGGAGCAGCTGGTAGTTTCAAACCGCTGACCTTAAGGTTCGCAGCCCGATTCGTAACCACTACGCTACCAGAGCTCTTGAGTTAGAAAAACAAAAGGGAAGAACATGCTCAGAATTTTTCAAGCTGAATAAACTGAATAAAATACTCAAGCCTCAACTTGCAATATTTAAGGATCCTGGTATGGCATTGTGGGTTAATGCACTGGACCACAAGGTCAGTTTGAAACGTAAGGTCAGATATTCAAATTCACCAGCTGCTCCTCAGAAACCCTATACAGGGTCACTATGAGTGTGAGCCGAAAACGGCACATAACAACCTAGGCAAAAGCTTTTGACTGTGTGGATCATGACAAATAATGACCAACATTGAGTAGAACGGGTATTCTGGAACACTTCTCTGAGCTCATGAGGAACCTATACATAGAACAAGAGGTGGTTGTTCAAACAGAGCAAGGAGACACTGAATGGTTTAAAATCAGGAAAGATTTGCATCATGGTTCTATACTTTCATCACACTTATTCAATCTGTATGCTGAACATAGAATGTGAGAAACTGAATTATATTGGATTATATGAAGACTGTGGCATCAGGTATGGAGGAAGACTCAATAGCAACCTGTGATATGCAGATGATACAACCTTGCTTGCTGAAAGCAAAGAGGTCTTAAAATACTGATGAAGATATGGGTTGCAAATCAATGTAAAGAAAAGAAAATTGTCACCACTGAATCATGATAAATGGAGATAAGCGTGAAAGTGTCAAAAATTTCATTTTGCCTGGTTCAATCATCAGCGACTGAATTTGCCACAAGACCTGGCATTGCTTCGTTCTGTTGTGCATAAGGTCGCTCTGAGTCACAACCAATTCATTGGTACCTAACAACACAAAAACAGCAAAACATTCAAGAGCACATACGTCACTTGGGGACAAAGGTGCGTCTGGATCATGTTATGGTATTTCCAATCACATCATTTGGATGAGAAAGCTGGATAATGAATAAGGAAGACTTGATGAATCAATGCATATGAATTATGGTGTTGATGAAGAATATTCAAAGTACCATGGTCTGGCAGAAGAAGGAAAAAGTATTCTGGAATGCTCTTTAGGAGTCATGTTGGTGAGACTAATATCTCTTATACTTTGGACAAAATGTCAAGAAGAACCTGTCTTG
The DNA here is from genome assembly GCF_000296735.1 of Chrysochloris asiatica. Lineage (NCBI taxonomy): Eukaryota > Metazoa > Chordata > Mammalia > Afrosoricida > Chrysochloridae > Chrysochloris > Chrysochloris asiatica. The sequence goes on from NW_006408576.1 coordinate 4,827, forward strand.
GAGACAATTTTGGTAAAGTGAAGGATTCAGCAAAAAATATACACCCCCAAAGAGTTGGATTTATACAGTGTCAAAAATACTGGGCTCAAATATAACAATTGTGAGGATGATGTAGGATCAGACAGTGTTTTGTTCTGTTGTACATAGGGTCACTAAGAGTCAGAACTGACTGATCAGCACTTAACAACATAACAACTTAAATAAATAGTGCTAATTTAATTGTTCCTAAAGGAATTCTTAGCATTTGAGTTTCATAATGAAACTTTATGCCTTATGTATTCTTTGAGAGTCTGCCAGTATTGATCTCAGTCAAAAGATTTGTAAATCATGGATTCCCAACAATTAAATTGTTAAAATGGAAGTAAAAAGTTACTTGGAACAATAAACACTTCATTTATTTATTGGGCCTATTTACAATATCTACATATTACACGATAGCTGGAATGCTATGTTACATACATTATACAGTGCACAAATGAATTTAGTCTGGATAGGTTGTTAACAGATTTATTCTCCATTGTTTCCAAAATATGACTGAAATTTTATTTTTCATTCATGCAACTTCAAATAATGCTCTGGGAATGGAAATGTAAAAGTAATAAAGATATCAAATCACATCATATAATATATGAAAATACAGTTTCCAGATTGCATGTTTCTAAAGAAATATTGTTTGTGATTTCAACTAATCAGGACAATGAAATATTATGTCATTTTTTAAAACTACTCATCAACTGTGGAGTGTGATCTTTTGTTTTCTAAAATAGAGTGGTACTAATCACTGTCAGGTATACTAATATACTGAGTATATATGTGCAAACTGTCAACATAGAAAACTCAAAGGATTCATGGAAGAGTCTGTCTGTAAATATAAATCTCTGATTCACAAGGGAATATGTTTTTAAAGACACTAAGTTATATTTCCCTGTTAGTTTCCAAGGCACTTCTCATGGTATTTGGCGTGGTGCTGCTTCTTTACCGCTCTCTTCCTGCTGAAAATAAGTACATTTATTGTATTACTACTCTGTTTATTATAGCTAATCATACTTTCACAGTAATTCTAGACACCCATAAGTTAAATAAAATTACACCATACAATATTTCTATAAACTTAAGATATCACTCTATTTCTCTGTTCTAAGCCAATGTCACTCCTGGTATGGTGCTGTCGAGTCAGCCCTGGGCTCTGAAACTCAAGGCCAACAGTTGAAACCAACCAGCTGCTCCTCACAAACCCTTTATAGGGTTGCTATGAGTTAGAACTGACTCAGCAGCACTTAGCAACAACAATATAGTGTAATCTATTTTGTTTTGTACAGTACTGTAGTTCCATAGCTATGTGCCTGATATGTGTACTGGGCCTGGCACATAGATGGTATTAAAAGAATTCACTGAAGGATTGAAAATCATCACAAATAAAGTGAAGGCATAATATTTAGTTTTGCTATTTGTGCTGTAGTTAAAATCTTTAGTAATTCTGTTTGTGGCAATCGCGGAAAACTTGGGTTGGTATTATGCTGTCACTATTAGCAATAATTGTGATGCTAAAAATCTAATAAAGATCAAATGTCAGGTTTTCTGGTATTTAACATAGACCTAAACTCTTGATATATATTATTCTTAATTTTAAAAATAATGATTTCTACTTTTCTATTGCTATGCAGCATTTTACAAACTGTACTGGAGTTGTCTTAGATATTTGTTGTAGAAAACTACATTATTCCAGAGCTCAGGTTTTCATTTAACTTATCTGAAAAAATACAGATTAATGAAGTGCTGTGGGTGAGAGAAAGTCTTCCTGTGGTAGTTTTGTTAGGAATATAAATTCTCTATAGTCTAAGGAGATCAGTTAGTGGACTTCAAGATGAATAAAGCAAAGGGATTTGCTCTGAGATCACATAAATGTGTACCAGTCACTGTGCTGTTGTTGTTAAGTAGAGTTGGCTCCTACCCATAACAACCCCAAATGGGGTATCCAAGGAGCAGCTGGTTACCTGGAACGGCTGAACTTGCATTTCGTAAGACTTTGCATACTCATTAACCCAAAGCGCCATACTAGGACTCTAGTCACTATGCAGAAACCCCTTAAAATACTGCATCTTTAACAAAATGACCTTATTTTCTGAATTAAGAAGATGAAGCATACTGTGTTATATATTAATAAATTATATTATATATTAATTATATATTAAATTATATATTAATAACACATATTAAAAGGAAGGCATTTTGGTATAGTAGAATGATATCATGGAGCTTACTGCCCCATAATGAAAATATTAAGTTGTAGCCAGGAAAGTATGTATTGCAGTGTCTTTCCCTGCCACCATATCATAAAGTGATGTGTGTGTGTTGTGTGTATTATGCTTGGACCTCCAAAAGTTTAATTGATTTTTTAAAAGAAAATTACAATGTAATATATAGGTGACTATATCTCTATTGTTGGTCTCAAATAAATAAAGGCGTAACCAGTTAATATAATTTATTATTGCAAGCTTAAACCTTTGGAATTGGAAGAAAATTACTGAAAGAAATATGATAATTGTAAAGACAGCAGAAATATCAGTGTTTCAAACATTAGCCATTTCTTGGCCAAAACAAACGCAATTACTGCGCATTCTAACAACGAAGTCCAAAAAGCAAAGTAGCTTTATGTAAACAGAAACTTTTAACACAGATCAAAATTCTATCATTTGTAATGTTTTAATTTAAATTTTTTTTAATTTAATTTTTAAATGTAAAATTTCAATAATGCCTTTCCCCAAAGCAACATTTACTTTTCAAGGAGAGGAATGAATGTTAGGACTTATATATATTTCAATATTATCTCTCTTTTC
>NW_006408576.1:7763-23214 GCF_000296735.1 Chrysochloris asiatica
CAGTTAATATAATTTATTATTGCAAGTTTAAACCTTTGGAATTAGAAGAAAATTATTGAAAAAAATATGATAATTGTAAGGACAGAAGAAATATCAGTGTTTCAAACATTAGCCATTTCTTGGCCAAAACAAACTCAATTACTGCCCATTCTAACAACTAAGTCCAAAAAGCAAAGTGGCTTTATGTGAACAGAAACTTCTAACACAGATCAAAATTCTATCATTTGTAATGTTTTAATTTAAATTTTTTTGAATTTAATTTTTAAATGTAAAATTTCAATAATGCCTTTCCCCAAAGCAACATTTACTTTTCAAGAAGAGGAATGACTGTTAGGACTTATATATATTTGAATATTATCTCTCTTTTCTTTCCAACTTTTCTATGAAGAACCAGACTAGTATTCATTTTGCATCTGGCAAAACAGAAATGCACTCATCCTGAGACCACCCGCAGTAGTAATTCCATATAAGCGGCACCTTGCATTGATAATGATTACTCTTGCTATAAGGAGCTCTGGTATCGTAGTGGTCACAAATCAGGCTGAAAGCCTTAAGGTCAGCAGTTCAAAACTACCAACTGTTCCGCAGGAGAAAGATGAGGCTTTCAGCTCCTGTAAAGAATTACAGCTTCGGAAATCCTGTGCAGGGTCGCTATGAGTTGGAACCGACTCCACGGCACAAAACCACCACCACCACCACCACTCTTGCTATATTGGTTAACTGCAGTTATCTGTGTCTCCAGACAAGACAATAGAAGGAAACTGAATTGACAAACAGGAAGAATATATAAAAAGTGTTGATAAGCAAAGATTTCAGCTTGAGAACTAAGGTACACCTGACACGAGCCATAGTATTTTCAGTAACCTCATATGGATGCGCAAGCTGGACAGTGAATAAGGAAGATCATAGAAGAATTGATGCCTTTGAATTGTGGTGTTGGAGGAGAATACTAAAAATGTCATGGACTGCCAAAAGAACCAATAGATCTGTTTTGGAAGAAATGCAGCCAGAGTGCTCCTTACAGGCCAAGATGGTCAAACTTCGCCTCTCATACTTTGGACATATTGTCAGGAGGAAACAGTCACTGGAGAAGGATATCATGCTTGGTAAGATGGAGGCTCAGAGAAAAAGAGGAAGACCCCCAATGATATGGATTGGCTAGGTGGCAGCATTGATGGACTCAAGTGTGGCAGCGGTAGTGAGGTTGGCCCTTGTTTCGTTCTGCTGTGCATGGGGTACCTATGAGTTGGTTCCAACTCAATGGCACCTGACAACAACAACAACACTCTTTATTTATGGATGTGAAGATGTTATTTTTTCCATTTGAAAGTAGATAAAAGTTTCATTCTGAGAATATGCCCGGTCCATCTCTGGAGGCGGTGGTGATTTAATCATATGTACACACAATAAAAATAGCATTCTCATTTTCCCTAGCATACCACCTTCAAAAACTTAAGAGAAGTCTGTACTCATTCACTGATAGTAAAAAAGAAAGAAAACAAACAGACCCTTTTCTGTATGCCATATGAGAAATGGACTAGAGTGCTAGAATGAAATAGGAACTCAGGATGTAAACTACTATATGCCATTTCCTAGTTTTAACTCAGTTCCTAGCTAACTTTATCACAAAGCCGTCTGCAGTAAAATTCGAAAGCAAATGGATCAAAAGTGTTAAAACCCATGTTTTTATGACCTTAAAATAAAAAGTTATTGAAAGTTTCGTGTAGTTTATATAAAATATAGTGTCATTTTATAATAATCATTTAAACACTTTATATTTTGCTTCATTCCCCAACTTTATTTTTCTAGTACTTCTGATGCAGAAAAACATGATGCTGCTGATGATGTTAATCATACCAATGATGTCTATGTTGTTGTTGTTATGTGCTGTGGAGTTGGTTCTGACGCACAGCCACCCTGTACAGGGTTTCTGAGGCTGTAAATATTTATAGGAGCAGAAAGCCTGATCTTTCTCCCGCGGAGCAGCTGGTAGTTTTGAACTGCTGACCTTGAAGGTTGCAGTGACTGATGGTCTTACACAGTTAGTGATGGGTTTGAATGGCTGACCTTTGGGTTAGCAACCAAGTACTTAACCACTGCAACACCAGGGCTAGTTATTAACATATTCAGTGCCAACAATATTATCATCAGAATTATAGCATAGGAAAATACATGATGGTTACCTAAGTGCACTCTGTTTTTAATTGGCACCTAATCTGTTCCAACTCATAGCAACCCTGTATAGGATTTCTGAGAAGCAGCTGGTATGTTTCAACTGAGGACTTTGTAGTTCGCAGTCCAGTGCTGATCCTAATACTGGATGAGAAGTTGGGAAATATCATCAGAGAATACATAATGGCTACCTGAGTGCTCTCATTGGTAAGTGCTGCCAAATAAGTTCCAACTTATAACAACCCTGTATAGGATATCTGACAAGCAGCTGGATGGTTTGAACTGAGGACTGTGTGGTTCGCAGTTCAGTGCTGATCCTAATGGTGGAAGAGAAGTTGTGGGATGACATCAAGAACATCTTACATGAGAAAAATAAAATGTCATTAAAAAGACAGGGGTGAATAAAAAAGACAAAACGAAGTCAGAAGTCTCTAAAACTTGCTCTTGAACATACAGAAGCTAAATCAATTAAAAGAAATGAAGTAAAGCAGCTGAACAGAAGGTTTCAAAAAGCAGCTCAACAAGACAAAGTCAAGTATTATAATGAAATGTGCAAAGACCTAGAGTCAACATCAAAATGACAGAACATGCTCAGTATTTCTCAAACTGAAAAGACTCAAGAGAAAACACCATTCCTCAAGTTGCAGTATTGAAAGATTCTATGGACAAAATATTGGTAGAGAGACACTATACCAAAAATAATCCATTGATGTGTAAGCATGTCAAGAGGTACATTGATCAAGAAAAATGGTGGTGTCAGTTGCTCTGAAGGCATTTGTGAAAAACAAGGCTTCAGGAATTGAAAAAAGTACCAATTGATATGTTTCAACAGACTGATGCAGTACTGGAGGTGCACACTAGTCTATATTAAGAAATTTGGAAGACAGCTAATTGGCCAACTGATTGGAAGAGATCCATATTTGAAACCATTCTAAGAAAATGCAGAAATCACAATATCATTCATATCACAGGCAAGTAATATTTTTTCTGAAGATAATTTAAAAATGGCTGTACTAGTACATTGACAGGTTGTTGTTTTGTTAAGTGCCGTGAAGTCAATTCTGACTCATTGACTCTATATAGGGTCTTCAAGGAGTGGCTGGTGGGTTTGAACCACAGGCCTTGTGGATAACAGTCAAGTGCTTATTCTATAGCACCACACCAGGACATCAGGCTGCTGCCAAAAATTCAAGCTAGATTCAGAAGAGGGCATGAAACTCGGAATATCATTGCTGACCTCAGATGGATCTTGGCTGAAATCAGAGAATACCAGAAAGGTGTTTATTTGTGCTTTATTGGTGATGCAAAGGCATTCAACTGGATCATAACAAGCTATGGATAATATTGTGAAGAATGGAAATTCCAGAACACTTAATTTTGCTCATTAGACACTTGTGCATTGACCAAGAGGCAGTCATTTGCACAAAACAAGGATTACTGAGTGGATTATAATCAGAAGTGTGTGTCAGGCAATTGGAATGCAAATGTATGAGACAAAGAAGAATGATCAGTAGTTTGGAAATATGGCATTAGTGGTAGAAGTAATGCTGAAGATCACATGATACAATTTTGCAAGACCAATGAATTTTTTGTGGCAAATACCTTTTTTAAACAACAAAAGATGAGTATACATGTCAACTGATGGAATACACAAAGACAAATTGACTATATCTATTCGGAGACCTTGAGTGGCACTATGGGTTAATGCGCCAGAGTGCAAAGCCATTTGAACTGCAAAGAACCATGGTTCAAGCTCACCAAAGGCTCCTTGGAAACCCTATACAGGGTTGTAACAGACTCGACGGCACATAACAGTAACAACTTAGAAAGATATGATATAAAAGCTCCATATCAGCCAAAGCATGGCCAGGAACAGACCATCAATTGCTTATATATAAGTTCAAACTGAAGATGAAGAAAATTAAAACTGTTTCAAGAGAGCCAAATTATGACCTTGAACATATCCCTCCTGAATTATGAAATATGCTAAGAACAGATTTGATGTATTAGACAGTGAGGCCTGGAGAGCAGAAGAGTTGTGAGATGACATCAAGAACATCATACAGGTCATTAAGACAGCAAGAAAGAAGGAAGAGATCAAAATGGATGTCTACAGACTCAGAACCTTGCTCTCCAGTGTAGAGATGCTAAAGCAAATAGAAGAAATAAGGAGGTAAAGAACTAAATAAAAAATTTTAAAGGGCAGCCTGTGAAAACAAAGTCAATGTGTAAAGATCTAGAGTTAGAAAAACAAAAGGGAAGAACATGTTCAGAATTTATCAAACTGAATAAACTGAATAAAATATTCAAGCCTCAATTTGCAGTATTTAAGGATCCTGGTATGGTGCTGTGGGATAATGCTCTGGCCCACAAGGTCAGTTTGAAACATAAGGTCAGACGTTCAAATTCAACAGCCACTCCTCAGAAACCCTATACAGGGTCACTATGAGTGTGAGCCCAAAACCGCACTTAACAACCTAGGCAAAAGCTTTTGACTGTGTGGATCCTGATAAGCAATGACCAACACTGAGTAGAATGGGTATTCTGGAACACTTCTCTGTGCTCATGAGGAACCTGTACATAGAACAACAGGTAGTTGTGCAAACAGAGCAAGGAGACACTGAATTTTTTAAAATCAGTAAAGATTTGTACCATGGTTGTATTCTTTCATCACACTTATTCAATTTATACGCTGAACATAGAATGTGAGAAACTGGATTATATGAGATTATATGAAGACTGTGGCATCAGGATTGGAGGAAGACTCAATAGCCACCTGTGATGTGCTGAGGATAAAACCTTGCTTGCTGAAAGCAAAGAGGGCTTAAAATACTTACTGATGAAGATCAAAACCTTTACATCAGGTGAAATGGGTTGCACCTCATGTAAAGAAAACAAAAATTTTCACCACTGAAGGAATAAATAACATGATAAATGGAGATAAATATGAAATTGTCAAAACCTTAGTTTTGCCTGGATCCACCATCAGCACTCGCAGAAGCAACAGACAAGAAATCAAACTACATATTGCATTGGGCAAATCTGATGCACATAACCACTTTAAAGTGTTCAACAGCAAAGATGTCAGTTTGAGGACTAAAGTACTCCTGACCTAATCCATGGTATTTTCAGTAGTCTCATATGGATATGAAAGTTGGGCAGTGAATACAGAAGATAAGAGTACTGACTGCCAGAAAAAACAAGGCTGGCTTTGGAAGAAGTACAGCCAGAATGCACTTAGAAGCTAGGATAGTACGAGTTAATCTCTCATATTTTGTTCCTCTTATCAGGAGGTACCAGTCCCTATAAAGGGACATCATGCTTAGTAAAGTAATGGGTCAGCAAAAAATAAGAAGACCCCCAACTAGTTGTATTAGCATAGCTGCAATGGGCCCAATCATAACATGACTGAATTTGGAACAAGACCTGGCAGTGTTTTCTTGTTTTGTGCATAATGTCGATGTGAGTCACAATCAATTCATTGGCACCTAACAATACAAAAACAGCAAAATGTTCAAGAGCAGATGTGTCACTTGAGGACAAATGTGCGACTGTCCATGTTATGGTATTTCCAATAACGTCATTTGAATGAGAAAGCTGGATAATGATTAAGGAAGGCTTGATGAGCCAAAGCATTTGAATTATGGTGTTGATGAAGAATATTTAAAGTACCATGGTCTGCAAGAAGAAAGAATCGGCACTCCTGAATTCTCTTTAGGACTGATGTTGGTGAGACTAATATCTCATACTTTGGACATAATGTCAAGAAGGACCTGTCTTGGAGACAATTTTGGTAAAGTGAGGGATTCAGCAAAAATGGACACCCCCAAGGAGTTGGATTTATACAGTGGCAAAAATACTGGGCTCAAACATAACAATTGTGAGGTTGATTTAGGATCAGACAGTGTTTTGTTCTGTTGTACATAGGGACACTAAGAGTCAGAACTGACTGATCAGCAATTAACAACATAACAACTTAAATAAATAATACTAATTTCATTGTTTCTAAAGGAATTCTTAACATTTGAGTTTCATAATGAATCTTTATGCCCTATGTATTCTTTGAAGGTCTGCCAATATTGATCTCACTCAATAAGTTTGTAAATCATGGATTCCCAACAATTGAATTGTTAAAATGGAAGTAAAGAATTACTTGAAAAATGAATTCATTACAATAAACACCTCATTTATTACTTGGGCCTGTTTACAACATCTACATATTACACAGTATCTGGAATGCTATGTTGAATACATTATACAGCGCAGAAATGAATTTTGTCTGGATAGGTTGTTCACAGATTTATTCTCCATTGTTTCCAAAATATGATTGAAATGTTATTTTTCATTCATGCAACTTCAAATAATGCTCTGGGAATGGAAATGTAAAAATAATAAAGATATCAAATAATATATCAAAATATAGATTTCAGATTCTATGTTTCTAATGAAATATTGTTTGTGATTTCAACGAGTCAGGAGAATGAAATATTCTGTCATTTTGTTGAACTACACATCAAATATGGCGTGTGATCTTTTGTTTTCTAAAGTGGCGTGGTACAAATCACTCTCAGGTATACTAATATACTGAGTATATATCTGCAAACTGTCAACATAGAAAACTCAAAAGAATCATGGAAGAGTCTGTCTGCAAAAATAAATCTGGTTCACAAGGGAATATGTTTATAAAGATACTAAGTTATATTTTCCTGTTGGTTTCCATGGCATTTATCATGGTATTCCGAATGGTGTTTCTTCTTTACTGCTTTCTTCCTATGGAAAATAAGTACATTTATTGTATTATTACTCAGTTTATTATAGCTATTCATACTTTTCACATTAATTCTAGACACCCATAAGTTAAGTGCAATTACACCATACAATATTTCTATATACTTAAGAAACCGCTGTAGTTCTCGGTTCTAAGCCAATGTCATTCCTGGCATGGTGCTGTAGAGTCAGGCCTGGGATCTGAAACTCAAGGTCAACAGTTGTAACCCACCAGCTGCTCCTCACAAATCCTTTACAGAGTTGTTCTGAGTTGGAACTGACTCAGCAGCACTTAGCAACAACAACAATATAGTGTAATCTATTTTGTTTTGGACAGTACTGTAGTTCCATAGTTATGTGCCTGATATGTGTACTGGGCCTGGCACATAGATGGTAGTAAAAGGAATGAAAATCATCATAAATAAAAGTGTAGGCATAATATTTAGGTTCAATATTTGTGATGTAGTTTAAATCCTTAGTAATTCTGTTTGTGGCAATCATGGAAAAACTGGATTGGTATTTTGCCGTCACTATTAGGGATAATTTGATGCTAATTATCTAATAAAGATCAAACGTCAGCTTTTCTAGGATTCAGCGTAGACCACAGTCCAGTGCTGATCCTAAAGCACCACACCAGGAGCCTCTATCGCTGGTTATCTATAATCATTTTGAGATATGTTGAGTGTTATATCAACCTTACTCAAAGTAATGCCTAAGAATAAATCTTTCTCAACACTCATGAATTTTTTCATGTCTCCAATGGGATTCCAATATTTGGCATGTGTTCCAATGCCATTTTGCTGTCAAAGAGCTTACCTTAGGCTTCTGGCACTTTGGATTAACAGCCAACAGAGTAAGGAGTCTGGCACATTTGTAATATTCTATGTTGGAAAAAAAAATCACAGACCATTGTCAGTTACCTTCATTATAAATAAATAAAAGGCATTGTTCTTCATAAAATAAATAAAAGTCATTGTTTTTGCAAGTATATCAACTCCTGAATCCATTCATTTAAAAAAAATATTCTGAATTTCCTGGAAGCAATATGAAAACTCATTTGCCATCGAGAACTCTAAATTGTTGATTTCATAGTTTCTGGTAGTTAGGGGCTGCAGCATCACATAGTGGAGGGAGTTGTGAGTGGACAGAAGGAAGGGGTGAAAGCAGAGTCTGCTGCACAGCTGCTCTCTCGGCCTATTTTATTCTCTCAGTGGCTCTCAGATTTATCCAAATAACACCAGTTTTTCCAAGGACACAGGAAAGAGGGTCTATCCATATCCCTGTGTAACCTAACTTATAGGTCGTGTGCAGACTCAGTCCCTTGCTAACTTGATCACAAAGGCTTCTGTGTTAAAATTTTAAAGAAAATAGATCAAAAGGCAAGTCAGAAAGCAGAGAAACCTAGAATGGATGACGAAAGCAAGTAATGGACCAATTCTGAGAGCAGGCTGGTTTCCTTCATAATTTCCCATTTCACTATTCTGATAAATGTTACTGAAAATAAGTGAGGTCTTGGTGAGTGGATGCAGGATAAGCATTGGATTGCTACCCACAAGGTTGGTGGTTCAAATGCACCAGTGCTCCTTGGAAACCCCCTACATGGTTGGTATCAATCAGAATTGACTCAACAACACTTAACAACAATAATCATGGAAAGAGCTGTGGTAACACAGTGGTTGAAGCACTCAACTGCTAACTAAAAGTTTAATGGTTTGAATCCATAATCTGCTACACAGCAAAAGATGTGGCAGTGTACTTTTTGTAAAGATTTACAGCCTTGGAAACCCTATGGGGTAAATCTGCTCTGTCTTATACTGCTGCTATGTGTCAGAATAGTCTTGATAAACCACCAAAAGGGAATTTTCTTAAGATGAAGTTCTATGGAAAGCTGCACCGGTTTATAAATGACTAAAATTTACTTATTGAGAACAGCAAAATCCCACTTAAAAATGGAAGAATTCATACTCCTAACTTGAAAATATGAATGAATGAGTAAAAGTTGACAACTTTTAGTCTGTACAATATGACAAATAAATAAGTAGCTAACTCTACTTCTAAAAATATACCCTCTAAATACTAAGAGTACAGTTAGCTTGAGTTCAAAGAAGACAAATGATCCTGAGTTAGAAGGAGGGCCATCTGGACTCCTGGATTTATTGCTTTTTTTCATCAATTGCACCATAGTTTTTATAATAAAATGGTCATAAATAGATCATTTATCTTGGAGGTGGTGCATTATGTCAATTCACGGGTTAATCCAGTCAATGAATTCTAAATACTTCCCATTTGCAACATGTCTGGAAATCCTAAAACTGATCACATGTTCCCATTAAATATGAATGTTCTTTAAGGCAATACTTCTGAAATGTTAATTTGCATGGAAATAATATGGAATCGTATTAAAATTCAGATTTTGATTCAGTGGGTTTGGGGGTGGGACTTAAATTCTGCATTTTTAGCCAGATGCCAAGGTTGTTGGTCCTAGAATCTGCACTTCTATTAAGAAGACTCTATAGCTCCTTTAATTTCTAATATATTTCAGGATTCTATTAATTTTCTCTTATGCTACTGCATAAGAATATTAACTTCAGCTCTCCAGTTTTTTTATGGCCTGAGTAGAGATGTAAACCAAGTTAACAGACCCTCATATAAATGTACAGATCTGTCAGTAGTCCACCAGAGATAGGCTTTAAGGAGCATAACATAATGCATTAGAAAAGGATTGGAAAGTCAGAACATGAGGTTTTAGTCCTAGCTTTGAGAAGATCTGTGTGGTGGTGTACGATGTAAACTTTTAAGTCTGTTTCCTCATCCATACGTGAAAAGATTGGTTGTAATGTCTACTAAGATCACTTTCAATGGATAATTGTAGACTCTATTATTATGCTATGTTCATATGGAGTCCTGATGTAGCACTGTAGGATAAGCACTGGATTGATAACCACAATGTCAGTGGTTCAAACCCAGCACCCACTCCTCAGAAACCCTATACACAGTCACTATGAATTCAAACTGACTCAATAGGACTTAGCAACAACAGCATGTTTCCTATGAAAATCAACTTTTAACAATAAATATAAAATAAGTTTTCTGACTCCAAGAATTATACTCCAGTATAATAATTGTCAAGCAGAAAGGGATTCTATTTTAAAGGAAGGAAATAAGAAACTGGGGTATGCTGGATATATATGCCATGAACGAAGGGGGAAATTGAAACAATGCTTGAAAATGATGAAAGAAAAACTGCTTGGGAAATGTTTGCTGTTTGCCTTAGAGTTAGAATGCTATGGTGATAAGAGTGTGGCCAGAAAGATCAACATTTGAATCCCATTTAGTCCGGCTTGCTTGTCATGTGATATGTTTCACTTATGTGTACCACAGTTTCATGTTTGAAATTACAATAATTCCTACCTTACTGGATTGTCAATATGAATGGATAGAATGCTTGTGAATGTGCCTAGCTAAATAGCTAATGCATATAAATGTTCTAATAAATTAGAGCTGTTATCATATGGGTAAACTTCACTGATTTAAACAGAAAAAAACTTCTACTTCTTGTCAGATCACTTCATGACTTTTAAAAGGAAGGGCAGGTAAAAATGGCCAGCTGATCTGCTGGCCCCTCTGGATATTCTCTGAAAGTGATCAGTAAGATACCTAACATATTTGTAAGACTTTTGTCTTCCCAGACTTAAAAGTTTTAGTCCCTATTAAAAAATTGGTTTAGAACTCTAGTCGATATATAATAAATCACTTGCTAATATTATGCGAGGTATAAAGAGCAGCATGAGGCCCTTAAAGTAAACAAAATACATTTTACTGTGGATAGATAGCCAGAAGAACCATGTTGAAGAGAAGGATTATTGTTGTTGTTAAGTGCCATTGAGTCAGTTCCAATTCATAGCAACCCTATATAGGGTTTCTGAGGAGTGGCTGATGAACTTGAACCACTGACCTTGAAGTTCAAACAGACATCGCAGTCCAGTGGATTAACCCTCAACCCCACACCAGAACTCCCAGGGACATTTTTATACTAGTCAATGAAAGGAAACCTCTAAGGAGGAGAAAAGTTTATAGCTGAGAGCTAGACTGATGAGGATAGCTATGCATTTTTGATCCACTGATAAAGGCAGCCAGAAAAGCAGGGTTTTGAAATTGCAATAAAATTACTGATAGATGAGGTTACGATTACTGATGAAAAAAGTCTCTGCTCAAGGTTCCAGGTATGGTCAAGAAAGTTCACTCAGAATGGTTCAAATTAATCTGATTTTGTTTGCTTCCCAGACTATTGACTCAGCAGTAGCAATGTTAACAATCCATCTTAACGTGTGTTTGTCATAGTTCAGTAGATACAGATGTAATACAGAATACATCAACAAAGCAAGAAAGTGAATGGAAGGGGCCTATTCCAAGGGCTAATGAATTCCAAAGGACATGAATAATTTTCAATTTTGTGACACACTTTGCTGTAGAATTTCGTTATGTACTTCAATGAGCTGGATGCCCTGGGCCCTAACTCCATATCTAAGATGAAATATATATATATATATAAAATACATATATATATTAAATGCATAATATGTATTTAATCAAAGGATATTAAATATATTTCAGATGTTCTACACTGTACTCGTAAGTAATTTACAGATTTGTCACTTACGGTCAGGAGTGCTACATTCTTTCGAGTGGTTATACAGTCTTTCACAGTATGTGCTGCACTGTGCACTAAAATAAAGGGGACCTGTAACATGGAAGAAAAAAAAACAATCATGAGGATTCAGCAAGTTGCAGAAGAATTTGAAGTAAAGGAATTAAGAAGAAAACTTACCCGTAATATGTTGTATGAATATCTTCTTCACATATTCACTAGTTGTTTCTGTTGGTGTTACTGATGTCATCATGTGCCATGGAGTTGGTTCCGACTCATAGTTACCATCTATTTGAGGGTAAAGAAATAAGATGTGAATTATTTTCATATTGCCTGAAAGAAGCATTTTTGTTTTCATGCATCATTATGTTCAGGTAGAAGATAGTTACTGGAAATTCTGTATCACTCAGATTATTAGTTAAATAAAACAGATCTGAGCCACATTTGATTGTTATACATGACAGTATAAAAACTTGTATTCAGGAGCATGATTTTCTTCCAATTAATTAATGGGAGCACAAAGCTCCAATGTTATCTTTCCTATCCCTATCACCATAATACAGACAGTGATCATAAAGTTTTTGGGGAAGGTTATGCTTTGATGGTGAGCTTCTAGACATTTTTATTTTTCAGACCTTAGAAATCAAATGTCATAACCTGTCAAAGTTCTTGGAGGAAAATCTGACCCTTCAAACAATAAATGTATTATAGAATTTACATTTTTTGTTATATATTTAGATAAAGGTTAAATTGAACTAAAAAGCACCTATTGAGAAGGCCAGAGTAAATAAACAGAAATACACATTAGCCTTGTATACAAGATAAACAAAATTGTCAAGGAAAACTCTTTCAAGCAACTTCTTTTACAACATTTCTTGCTTTACACTTGTTAATAACAATGGTTTTCTGATCTTCTTTCTGATTTCAGCCTTTGTTTATTATAGTCATCATTAATGATTTTCATGTATCATGTTGTGCTAATTACTTAGTGTTGATTGTATGTGATGTCAAATTTTATTTTCCACAAATACTCCTTAGCTCCTTCCCAAATACCATCTGAAAGAACACTTCCATTTAAAATCTACTCACTTGCAAGGTTTAGACATCTCCCTGATGTCAGTCTTCATTTACTCCGTAACTTTGGTCAGTCTGTATAAAATTGACCTTATCATGCTTGACTTAATTGTGTCATGAAAAGCATTAAAGTTTACATGCTTCCCTCAGAAATTTCCCATGGGGCTGTCACTCTGAAACCATTTTTCCAGTTGGAAATGCTTTGCTGAAAATATTCCCATTTCCAAAATAACAGATGACAGTTCTATTCAGAATTTACTGACTCTGGTACCAAATCAGACATCTAAGAAGTGGGCAAGTTATGATTATGTGTGCATAAACCTCTTACTGTTTCATATTTCTTTTAGAAGTCTTTTTTTTTTTTTAATCAGGATTAACATCTTTTTTAAATGTGTTTTTTAAAAGACACTTCTTCTTTCAGCCAAATACAAATTGTAGTGTTTTCCTTTATATTCAACTTAAGTAAAAATACTCAAGATTGAAGTTACTAAAAAGTAGTCCATGATTATATGTGTCAGTGTCTCTGTGTAAGTGTGAATGTGAAGTGTGTGTGTGCATGTGTTATGTGTGTGTGTACGATTTGTTGAGATAAATAATGTAAACGAAATGACTTACCAGCTTTTTGCCGCTCAGGATGATCTCTGTTGTCAGGGACTTCACTCCCGTCCAAAAAAATGACAGGATAATTGAAAAACTCCAAGCTCTTGGAGGCCTCCAAGGTGCAGTTTTTATTCTCCTGAACAATCTCCAAGATGATGCTTAAAAGTGTCTGACTCTCGGAGAGTTTTTCGGTACTCCCTCGGCATGGTCCCACGGACACCAACAAGAGCACCAGTCCCAGCAGGACAGAACACCTTGGTCCACTCATTTCAGTTTGCATAGGAAGGGTCACGATGGCGCGTTAATTTAGGAATGAAGTTGAAGGAAAATCGAACACCCTTTCCAGAATCTTTGTTTATTGAACGAAGAAAGGAGATGGAGAGAGAGGAGGAGACAAAGAAAGTCAGAGAATTGGTGGGGAAGGAGAGGAGAACACTCCTTAAATAGAGCAGAGGTGGGGTAGTTGTTGTTGTTATGTGTTATGAAGTCAATTCTGACTCATAGCTACCCTGTACTGGGTTTCCGAGGCTGTAAATCTTTATGGGAGTAGAAAGCCTTAACTTTCTCCCATGGAAAGATGGTAGTTTTGAACTGCTGACCTTGAGGATTGCAGCCCTATTCGTAACCACTATGCTACCAGAGCTCCTTGATGGAAGTAGACTGCCACATCTTTCTGTTATGGAGTGACTGATGGTCTTACACAGTCAGTGAGGGGTTTGAATAGCTGACCTTTGGGTTAGCAACCAAGTACTTATCCACTGTGAAGCACAACCAATTCATTGGCACCTAACAGCAAAAAAAAACCAGCAAAATGTTCAAGAGCAAATGTGTCACTTGAGGATAAATATGTGTCTGTCTCATGTTATGGTATTTCCAATCACGTCATTTGGATGAGAAAGCTGGATAATGAATAAGGAAGACTTGATGATTCAATGCATTTGAATTATGGTGTTGATGAAGAATATTCAAAGTACCATGGTCTGCCAGAAGAAGGAACAGGTACTCCTGAATGCTCTTTATGACTGATGTTGGTGAGACTAATATCTCTTATACTCTGGACATAATGTCAAGAAGGACTTGTCTTGGAGACAATTTTGGTAAAGTGAGGGATTCAACAAAAAATGTACAACCCCAAAGAGTTGGATTTATACAGTGGCAAAAATACTGGGCTCAAACATAACAATTGTAAGGATGATGTAGGATCAGACAGTGTTTTGTTCTGTTGTACATAGGGTCACTAAGAGACAGAACTTATTGATCTGGACTTAACAACATAGCAACTTAAATAAATAGTGCTAATTTAATCATTCCTAAAGGAATTCTTAGCATTTGAGTTTCATAATGAAACTTTATGCCCTATGTATACTGTGACAGTCTGCCAGTATTGATCTCACTCAATAGGTTTGTAAATCATGGATTACCAACAATTAAATTGTTAAAATAGAAGTAAAGAATTACTTGGAAGACTATTCATAACAATAAACACTTCATTTATTACTTGTGTCTGTTTACACAATCTACGTATTATACAATAGCTGGACTATTATGTTAAATTTATTATACAGTACACAAATGAATTTAGTATGGATAGGTTGTTCACAGATTTATTTATTCTCCATTGTTTCCAAAATATGAGTGAAATTTTATTTTTCATTCATGCAACTTCAAATAATGCTCTGGGAATGGAAATGTAAAAGTAATAAAAATATCAAATCATATCATATAATATATGAAAATATAGTTTTCAAATTTATGTTTCTAAAGAAATATTGTTAGTGATTTCAACTAATCATGACAATGAAATATTCTGTCATTTTGTAGAACTACACATCAAATGTGGCATGTGATTGTTCATTTTATATAAAGTGTGGTGCCAATCACTATCAGATATACTAATATACTGAATATATATCTGCAAACTGTCAACATAGAAAACTCAAAGGAATCATGGAAGAGTCTGTCTGCAAAAAATAAATCTCTGGTTCACAAAGGAATATGTTTATAAAGATACTAAGTTATATCTCCCTGTTGGTTTCCAAGGCACTTATGGTATTCTGCATGGTGTTGCTTCTTTACCGATCTCTTCCTGCAGAAAATAAGTACATTTATTGTATTATTACTCAGTTTATTATGCCTATTCATACATTTCACAGTAATTCTAGAAACCCATAAGTTAAATAAAATGACACT
>NW_006408576.1:23954-35105 GCF_000296735.1 Chrysochloris asiatica
CCTCCTCGTGAACCAAACACTCGTGACAACTATGTCGAGGGAAAACCCCGACACTATACAATATTTTTATAAACTTAAGAAATCACTGTATTTCTCTGTCCTAAGCAAGTGTCACTCCTGATATGGTGCTGTTGAGTCAGCACTGGGCTCTGAAACTCAAGGGCAACAGTTGACCCACCAGCTGCTCCCCAGAAACCCTTTACAGGGTTGCTATGAGTTGGAACTGACTCAGAAGCACTTAAAAACAACAAGAAGAAAACGTAATCTATTTTGTTTTGGACAGTACTGTAGTTCCATAGTTATGTGTCTGATACGTGTACTGGGCCTGGCAGATAGATGGTATTAAAAGAATTCACTGAAGAAATGAAAATAATCATAAATAAAAGTGAAGGCATAATATTTAGTTTTGATATTTGTGCTATAGTTAATATCTTTAGTAATTCTGTTTGTGGCAATTCCGGAAAATTTGGATTGGTATTATGCCATCACTATTAGCAATATTTGTGATGCTAATAATCTAATAAAGATCAAACATCAGCTTTTCTGGTATTCAACATAGACCTAAACTATTGACATATATTATTCTTAATTTTTAAAATAATGATTTCTACTTTACTATTGCTAGGCAGCATTTTCCAAAATGTACTGGAGTTGCCATAGATACTTGTTTTAGAAAACTACATTAAAAAAAAAAGTATTCCAGAGCATAGGCTTTTCATTTAATTTATCTGAAAAATACAGATTAATGAAGTGCTGTGGGTGAGAGAAAGTCTTCCTGTGGTACTTTTGTTAGGAATATAAATTCTCTATAGTCTAAGAAGATCAGTTAGTGGACTTCAAGATGAATGAGGCAAAGGGATTTCCTCTGAGATCACATAAATGTGTACCAGTCACTGTGCTGTTGTTGTTAAGTAGTGTTGGTTCCGACCTATAATGACTCTATATAGGTTTTTAGAAAATGTCCTTATTTTCTGAAGTAATAAGATGAAGCATACTGTGTGCTTAGTCATTTAAATTATATATTAATAACACATATTAAAAGGAAGACATTTTGGGTATACTAGAATGATATCAGTGAGCTTACTGCCCCATAATGAAAATATCAAGTGGTAGCCAGAAAAGTATGTATTGTACCATATCATAAAGTGATGTGTGTGTGTATTATGCTTGAACCTCCAAAAGTTTAATTGATTTTTTTTAAAACAAACCTGCAATGTAATATACTGTTGACTATATCTATATTGTTGGTCTCAAATAAATAAAGGACTAACCAGTTAATATAATTTATCATTGCAAGTTTAAACCTTTGGAATTGGAAGAAAATCATTGAAAAAAATATGATATTTGTAAAGATAGTAGAAATATCAGTGTTTTAAACATTAGCCATTTCTTTGCAAAAACAAACACAATTACTGCCCATTCTAACAATATGTCCAATAAGCACAGTGGTCTTATGAGAATAGAAACATCAGACACTTCATAATTCTTTTATTTTTATTGTTTTAATTTAAATATATTTTTAAATTTAACTTTTAAATGTAAAATTTCAATAATCCTTTTTCCTAAAGCAACATTTACTTTTCAAGTAGAGTAATGCCAGGACTTATGAATATTTGGATATTATCTTCCTTTTCTTTCCAACATTTCTATGAAGAACCATACTAAGTACTCATTTTACATCTGGCAAAACAGAGATGCACTCATCCTGAGTCCACCCTCAGTAGTAATTCCTTATAAACGGTGGCTTCGTTGATAATGATTACTCTTGCTATAAGGAGCTCTGGTAGCACAGAGTTCATGAATAGGCTGCAAACCTTAAGGTCAGCAGTTCAAAACTGCCAGCTGTTCTACCTGAGAAAGATGAGGCTTTCTGCTCCCGTAAAGATTTACAGCCTCGGAAATCCTGTGCAGGGAGGGGCGCTATGAGTTGGAATCGACTCCATGGCACATAACCACCACCACACCACCACCATCACCACTCTTGCTATATTGGTTAACTATAGTTATCTTTGTCTCCAGGTAAGATAACTGATGGAAAGTGAATTGACAAACAGGAAGAATATAGACAGAAAGATAGGGCGTTTATTTTTTACATTTGAAACTAGATAAAAGTTTCAGTCTGAGAATATGCCTGGTCCATCTCTGGAAGCGGTGGTGTATTACCATATGGAAACACTTAATAAAAATAGCATTCTCATCTTCCTAGCATACCACCTTCAAGGATTTAAGAGACGTCTGTACCCATTCATTGATAGTAAAAAATGAAGAAAACAAACAGACCCTTTTCTGTATGCCATATGAGAAATGGACTAGAGTGCTAGAATGAAATAGGAACTCAAGAGGTAAACTACTATATGCCATTCCTAGTTTTTACTCAGTTCCTAGCTAACTTTATCACAAAGCCTTCTGCATTAAAATTCTAAAGAAAATGCATCAAAAGTGTTAAAAACCCATGTTTTCATGTCTTTAACATAAAAAGTTTGTAAAAGTTTCATATAATTTACATAAAATATTGTGTCATTTTATAATGATCAATTAACCACTTTATATTTTGCCTCATTCCCCAATTTTATTTTTCTATTTCCTCTGATGCAGAAAAACATGATGCTGCTGCTGATGTTAATCATACTGACCATGTCTATGTTGTTGTTGTTATGTGCTGTGGAGTCGGTTCTGACGCACAGCCACTCTGTACAGGGTTTCGAGGCTATAAGTATTTACAGGATCAGAAAGCTTGATCTTTCTCCTGTGGAACAGCTGGTAGTTTCAAACTGCTGACATGCAGTTCTCAGACCTATTCGTAACCATTATGCTACCAGAGCTTCTTTATAGAAGCAGACTGCCACATCGTTCTGCTGTGCAGTGACTGATGGTCTTACACAGTGAGTAATGGGTTTGAATGGCTGACCTTTGGGTTAGCAACCAAGTACTTAGCCATTCTGCCACCAAAGCTAGTTATTAACATATTCAGCACCAACGATGTCATCATCAGAATTATAGCATGGGAAAATACATGATGGTTACCTAAGTGCCGCTGAATCAGTTCCAACTCATAGCAACCCTGTACAGGATTTCTGACAAGCAGCTGGATGGTTTGAACTGAGGACTTTGTGGTTCACAGTCCAGTGCTGATCCTAATGATGGAAGAGAAGTTGTGGGATGACATCAAGAACATCATACATCAGGAAAACAAAAAATCATTAAAAAGACAAAACGAAGTCAGAAGTCTCTAAAACTTACTCTTGAACATACAGAAGCTAAACCAATTAAAGAAATGAAGTAAAACAACTGAACAGAAGGTTTCAAAGAGCAGCTCACAAAGTCAGTCAAGTATTATAATGAAATGTGGAAAGACCTAGAGTCAAGATCAAAATGGAAAAACATGCTCAGTATTTCTCAAACTGAAAGGACTCAAGAGAAAACATCATTCCTCAAGTTGCAGTATTAAAGGATTCTATGGACAAAATATTGGTAGAGAGACACTATACCATAAATAATTCATTGATGTTTAAGCATGTCAAGAGGTACATTGATCAAGAAAAATGGTGGTGTCAGCTTCACTGAAGGCATTTGTTAAAAACATGGCTCCAGGAATTGAAAAAGTACCAATTGATATGTTTCGACAGACTGATGCAGTACTGGAGGTGCACACTAGTCTATGCTAAAAAATTTGGAAGGGAACTAATGGGCCAACTTATTGGAAGAGATCCATATTTGAAACCATTCTAAGAAAATGCAGAAATCACAATATCATTCATATCACATGAGAGTAATATTTTTTCTGAAGATAATTTAAAAATGGCTGTACCAGTACATTGACAGGTTGTTGTATTGTTAAGTGCCTTGGAGTCAATTCTGACTCATTGACTCTATATAGGGTCTCCAAGGAATGGCTGGTGGGTTTGAACCACAGGCCTTGTGGATAGCAGTCAGGTGCTTATTCTACAGCACCACACCAGGACACCAGGCTGCTGCCAGAAATTCAAGCTAAATTCAGAAGAGGACATGAAACTCGGGATACCATTATAGACCTTAGATGGATCTTGGCTGAAAGCAGAGAATACCAGAAAGATGTTTACTTGTGCTTTATTGATGATGCAAAGGCACTAAACTGGATCATTAAAAGCTATGGATAATATTGTGAAGAATGGAAATTCCAGAACACTTAATTGTGCTCATTCGGAACTTTTGCATTGACCAAGAGGCAGTGATTTACACAAAATAAGGATAATTGAGTGCATTATAATCAGAAGTGTAGGTCAGGCAATTGGAATGCAAATGTTGGAAGCAAAGAGGAATGATCAGTAGTTTGGAAATAAGGCATTAGTGATAGAAGTGATGCTGAAGATCCCATGATAGAATTTTACAAGACCAATAAATTCTTTGTGGCAAATACCTTTTTTAAACAACAAAAAATGAGTATGCAGGTCACCTGATGGAATACACAAAAGACAAACTAACTGTATTTATGTGGAATCCTGGTGTGGCATTATGGATTAATGCACCAGACTGTAAAGCCAATTGAACTGCAAGGTCCATGGTTCAAGCTCACCAGCAGCTCTTGGGAAACCCTATAAAGGGTCGCTATGAGTCGGAACTGACTCAACAGCATTTAACAACAACAACAGTGGAAAGAGAGGATGGAAAAGCTCCATATCAGTCAAAGCATGGCCAGGAACAGACCATTAATTGTTCATACACAAGTACAAACTGAAGATGAAGAAAATTAAAACAATTTCAAGAGAGCCAAAATATAACCTTGAACATATCCCTCCTGAATGATGAGATATCTTCAGAACAGATTTCATGTGTTAAACAGTGAAGCCTGGACAGCCAAAGAGTTCTGAGATGACATCAACAACATCATATAGGTCATTAAGACAGCAAGAAAGAGGAAGAGATCAAAATGGATGTCTACAGAGATTCAGAACCTTGCTCTCCAGTGTAGACACGTTAAAGCAAATGGAAGAACTAGGAGTTAAAGAACTAAATGGAAAATTTCAAAGGGTAGCTTGTAGAAACAAAGTCAATGTATAAAGATCCAGAGTTAGAATAACAAAAGGGAAGAACATGCTCAGAATTTTTCAAGCTGAATAAACTGAATAAAATATTTAAGCCTCAACTTACAATATTTAAGGATCCTGGTGTGGTGCTGTGCGTTAATGCACTGGACCACAAGGTCAGTTTGAAATGTAAGGTCAGATGTTCAAATTCACCAGCCGCTCCTCAGAAACCCTATACAAGGTCACTATGAGTGTGAGACGAAAATGGCACATAACTACCAATGCAAAAACTTTTGACTGTGTGGATCATGACAAGCAATGACCAACATTGAGTAGAATGGGTATTCTGGAACACTTCTCTGAGCTCATGAGGAACCTATGCATAGACCAAGAGGTTGTTGTTTAAACAAAGCAAGGAGATACTGAATGGTTTAAAATCAGGAAAAATTTGCACCATGGTTGTATTCCTTCATTACACTTATTCAATTTGTACGCTGAACATATAATGTGAGAAACTGGATTTTATGGGACTATATGAAGAATGTGACAACCTGTGATATGCAGATGATACAACCTTGCTTGCTGAAAGCAAAGAGGGCTTAAAATACTTACTGATGAAGATCAAAACTACAGCCTTTGTAATTGGTTGCACTTCAATGTAAAGAAAACAAAAATTTTTAGCACTGAAGCAATAAAAAAACATGATAAATGGAGATAAGTCTGAAATTGTCAAAACCTTAGTTTTGTCTGTATCCACCATCAGCACTCGCAGAAGCAGCAGTCGAGAAATCAAATGACATATTGCATTAGGCAAATCTACTGTTCAAAACCACTTTAAAGTGTTCAACAGCAAAGATGTGAGTTTGAGGACTAAGGTGTGCCTGACCTAAGTCATGGTATTTTTAGTAATTTCATATGCATGTGAAAGTTGGACAGTGAATACAGAAGACAATAGGACTGACTGCCAGAACAAACAAGACTGGTGTTGGAAGAAGTACAGCCAGAATTCTCCTAGAAGCTAGGATGGTACGAGTTCATCTCTCATATTTTGTTCCTCTTATCAGGAAGTACCAGTCCCTATAAAGGGACATCATGCTTGGTAAAGTAATGGGTCAGTGAAAAATAAGAAGACCCCCAACTAGTTGTATTAGCACAGCTGCAATGGGCCCAATCATAACATGACTGAAATTGGCATAATACCTGGCAGTGTTTCATTCTGTTGTGCATAAGGTCAATGTGAATCACAAACAATTCATTGACACCTAACAACACAAAATTAGCAAAACGTTCAAGAGCAGATGTGTCACTTGAGGCCAAAGGTGCATCAGTTATATGTTATGGTATTTCCAATCATGTCATTTGAATGAGAAAGCTGGAAAATGATTAAGGAATGCTTGATGAATCAATGCGTTTGAATTATGGTGTTGATGAAGAATATTCAAAGTACCATGGTCTGCAAGAAGAAGGAACAGGCACTCCTGAATTCTCTTTAGGACTGCTGTTGGTGAGGCTAATATCTCTTATATTTTGGACATAATGTCAAGAAGGACCTGTCTTGGAGACAATTTTAGTAAAGTGAGGGATTCAGAAAAAAATGTACACCCTCCAAAGAGTTGGATTTATACAGTGGCAAAAATACTGGGCTCAAACATAACAATTGTGAGGATGATGTAGGATCAGACAGTGTTTTGTTCTGTTGTACATAGGGACACTAAGATTCAGAACTGACTAATCAGCACTTAACAACATAACAACTTAAGTTAATAGTGCTAATTCAATTGTGTCTAAAGGAATTCTTAGCATTTGAGTTTCATAATGAAACTTTATGCCCTATATATTCTATGACAGTCTGCCAGTATTGATCTCACTCAATAAGTTTGTAAATCATGGATTCCCAACAATTGAATTCTTAAAATGGAATTAAAGAATTACTTGAAAAATGATTCATTACAATAAACACCTCATTTATTACTTGTGCCTGTTTACAACAACTACATATTACACAATATCTGGAATGCTATGTTGAATACATTATACAACACACAAATGAATTTAGTCTGGATAGGATGTTCACAGATTTATTCTCCATTGTTTCCAAAATATGAGTGAAATTTTATTTTTCATTTATGCAGCTTCAAATAGTGCTCTGGGAATGGAAATGTTAAAGTAATAAAAATACAAATCATGTCATATAATACATGAGAATACAGTTTTCAGATTCTATGTTTCTAATGAAATATTGTTTGTGATTTCAACTAATCAGGACAATGAAATATTATGTCATTTTGTAGAACTGCACATCAAATGTGGAGTGTGATCTTTTGTTTTCTAAAATAGAGTGGTACCAATCACTGTCAGGTATACTAATATACTGAGTATATATGTGCAAACTGTCAATATAGAAAACTCAAAGGAATCATGGAAGAGTCTGTCTGCAAAAACAAATCTCTGGTTCACAGGGGAATATGTTTTTAAAGATACTAAGTTATATTTCCCTCTTGGTTTCCAAGGCACTTATCATGGTATTTCGAATGGTAATTCTTCTTTAACACTCTCTTCCTGTGGAAAATAAATTCATTTGTCGTATTATTACTCAGTTTTTTATAGTTATTCATACTTTGCACAGTAATTCTAGACACCCATAAGTTAAATGAAATTATACCATACAATATTTCTATAAACTTAAGAAATCGCTGTAGTTCTCGATTCTAAGCCAATGTCACTCTTGGCATGGTGCTGTAGAGTCAGCCCTGGGATCTGAAACTCAAGATCAACAGTTGACCCACCAGCTGCAACTCACAAACCCTTTACAGGGTTGCTATGAGTTGGAACTGACTCAGCAGCACTTAGCAACAACAACAATATAGTGTAATCTATTTTGTTTTGGACAGTACTGTAGTTCCATAGCTATGTGCCTGATATGTGTACTGGGCCTGGCACATAGATGGTATTGAAAGAATTGACTGAAGGAATGAAAATCATCATAAATAAAAGTGTAGGCATAATATTTAGGTTCGATATTTGTGATGTAGTTTAAATCTTTAGTAATTCTGTTTGTAGCAAACCTGGAAAAATTGGATTGGTATTTTGCCGTCACTATTAGGAATAATTTGATGCTAATTATCTAATAAAGATCAAACATCAGCTTTTCTAGGATTCAGTGTAGACCACAGTCCAGTGCTGATCCTACAGCACAACACCAGGAGCCTCTATCGCTGGTTATCTATAATCATTTTGAGATATGTTGAGTGTTATATCAACCTTACTCAAAGTAATGCCTAAGAATAAATCTTTCTCAACACTCATGAATTTTTTCATGTCCCCAATGGGATTCCAATATTTGGCATGTGTTCCAATGCTATTTTGCTGTCAAAGAGCTTACCTTCGGCCTCTGGCAGTTTGGATTAGCAGCAAACAGAATAAGGAGTCTGGTACATTTGTAATAGTCTATGTTGGAAAAAAAATCACAGACCACTGTCAGTTACCCTCATTATAAATAAATAAAAGGCATTGTTCTTTATAAAATAAATAAAAGGCATTGTTTTTGCAAGTATATCAACTCCTGAATCCATTCATTTTAAAAAATATTCTGAATTCCGTGGAAGCAATACGAAAAGTCATTTGCCATCGAGAACTCTAAATTGTTGATTTCACAGTTTCTGGTAGTTAGGGGCTATAACATCACATAGTGGAGGGAGGTGTGAGTGGACAGAAGAAAGGGGTGAAAGCAGAGTCTGCTGCACAACTGCTCTCTCAGCCTATTTTATTCTCTCAGTGGTTCTCAGGTTTATCCAAACAACACCAGTTTTGCCCAGGACACAGGAGAGAAGGTCTATCCATATCCCTGTATAACCTAAATTGTAGGTCGTGTGCAGACTCAGACCCCAGCTAACTTGATCACAAAGCCTTCTGTTAAAATTCTAAAGAAAATGGATCAAAAGGCAAGTCAGAAAGCAGAGAAACCTAGATTGGATGATGAAAGCAACTAACGGACCAATTTTGAGAGCAGGCTGGTGTTCCTTCATAATTTCCCATTTCACTACTCTGATAAATGTTACTGAAAATAAGTGAAGTCTTGGTGTGTGGCTACAGGATAAGCATTGGACTGCTACCCACAAGGTTGGTGGTTCAAATCCACCAGTGCTCCTTGGAAACCCCCTACAGGGATGGTATCAATCAGAACTGACTCAACAACACTTAACAACAATAATAATCATGGAAGGAGCTGTGGTAACACAGTGGTTGAAGCACTCAACTGTTACCAAAAAGTTTAACAGTTTGAATCCACCATCTGCTACACAGCAAAAGATGTGGCAGTGTACTTTTTTGTAAAGATTTACAGCCTTGGAAACCCTATAGGGCAAATCTACTCTGTCTTATACGGCTGTTATGAGTCAGAATAGACTCGATGAACCACCAAAAGGGAATTTTCTTAAGATGAAGTTCTATGGAAAGCTGCACCGGTTTATAAATGACTAAAATTTACTTCTTGAGAGCAGCAAAATTTCACTTAAACATGGAAGAATTCATACTACTAAGTTGAAAATCTGAATAAATGAGTAAAAGTTGAGAACTTAAAGTCTGTACAATATGACAAATAAATGAGTAGCTAACTCTACTTCTAAAAATATACCCCCTAAATACTTAGAGTTCAGTTAGCTTGAGTTCAAAGAAGACAGATGATCCTGAGTTAGAAGGAGGGTCATCTGGACTCCTGGATTTATTGCTTTTTTTCATCAATTGCACCATAGTTTTTAAAATAAAATGGTCATAAATAGATCATTTAACATGGAGATAGTGCATTATGTCAATTGGCAGATTAATCTAATCAATTAACTCTAAATACTGCCCATTTGAAACATGTCTGGAAATCATAAAACTGATCACATGTTCCCACTAAATATGAAAGTTCTTTAAGGCAATACTTCTGAAATGTTGATATGCATGGAAATAATATGGAATCATATTAAAATACAGATGTTGATTCAGTGGGTTTGGGGTTGGGACTTAAAATTCTGCGTTTTTAGCCAGATGCCAAGGTTGTTGGTCCTGGAATCCGCACTTCTAGTAAGAAGACTCTATGGCTCCTTTAATTTCTAATATATTCCAAGATTCTATTAATTTTCACTTATGCTACTGCATAAGAATATTAACTGCAGCTCTCCATTTTTTTATGGCCTGAGTACAGATGTAAACCAAGTTATCAGCCCCTCATATGACTGTACAGATCTGTCAGTAGTCCACCAGAGATAGTCTTTAAGGAGCATAACATAATGCATTAGACAAGAATTGGCAAAGTCAGAACATGAGGTTTTAGTCCTAGCTTTGAGAAGATATGTGTGATGGTGTATGATGTAAACTTTTAAGTCTGTTTCCTCATGTATACGTGAAAGAATTGGTTGTAATATCTACTAAGATCACTTTCAATGGATAATCTTAGACTCTATTATTATAATGTTATGTTCATATGGTGTTCTGATCTAGCACTGTAGGATAAGCACTGTATTCATAACCGCAATGTCAGTGGTTCAAACCTACCACACACTCCTTAGAAACCTATACACAGTCACTGTGATTTCAAACTGACTCAGTAGCACTTAGCAACAACAGCATGTTTCCTATGAAAATCAACTTTTAACAATAAATATAAAATAAGTTTTTTGAATACAGGAATCAGTTTAATAATTGTCAAGCAGAAAGTGATTCTATTTTAAAGGAAGGAAATAAGGAGCAGTGGTATACTGGATATATATGCCATGAAAAGGGTGAAATTGAAACTTAGTGCTTGAAAATGATAAAACAAAACTGCTTGGGAAATGTTTGTTACTTGCCTTAGAGTTAGAATGCTATGGTGATAAGAGTGTATCCAGAAAGATCTACATTTGAATCCCATTTAGTCCAACTTCCTTGTGATGTGATATTTTTCACTTATGTGTAGCACAGTTTCATGTTTGAAATTACAATAATTCCTACATTCCTGGATTGTCAATATGAAAGGATAGAATGTTTGTGAATATGAATAGCCAAATAGCTGTTGTTGTTGTTGTCAGGTGCCATCGAGTTGGAACCGACTCATAGTGACCCCATGCACAGCAGAACGAAACAATGTCGGATCCTGGGCCAACCTCACTACCACTGCCACACTTGA
>NW_006408576.1:38040-39384 GCF_000296735.1 Chrysochloris asiatica
TTTCCTTTATATGCAAGTTAAATAAAAATACTCAAGATTGAAGTTGCTAAAAAGTAGTCCGTGATTATATGTGACATTGTCCCTGTGTAATTGTGAATGTGAAGTGTGTGTGTGTGCATGTGTTATGTGTGTGTGTACAATTTGTTGAGATGACTTACCAGCTCTTTGCTGCTGAGGATGATCTCCGTTGTCAGTGACTTCACTCCCGCCAAAAGTAATGTTAGGATTATTGAAAAGCTCCAAGCTTTTGGAGGCCTCCAAGGTGCAGTTTTTATTCTCCTTAACAATATCCAAGATGATGCTTAGAAGTGTCTGACCTATTGCGAGTTCTTCAGATTCGATACTCCCTCGGCATGGTCCCACGGACACCAACAAGAGCACCAGTCCCAGCAGGACAGAAAGCCTTGGTCCACTCATTTCAGTTTGCATAGGAAGGGACACGATGGTATGAAAAGTTAGGAATGAAGCTGAAGGAAAATCAAACACCCTATTCAGAAATGTTGTTTCTTGAAAGAAGAAAGGAGATGGAGAGAGAGGAGGAGACAAAGAAAGTCAGAGAATTGGTGGGGAAGGAGAGGAGAACACTCCTTAAATAGAGCAGAGGTGGGGTTGTTGTTGCTGCTGTTATGTGCCGTGATGTCAATTCTGACTCACAGCTATCGTGTATGGGGTTTCCAAGGCTGTAAACTTATTCGGGAGTAGAAAGCCTCAACTTTCTCCAGCAGGAAAGATGGTAGTTTTGAACTGCTGACCTTGAGGATTGCAGCCCTATTCATAACCACTATGCTACCTGAGCTCCTTGATGGAAGTAGATTACCACATCTTTCTGTTATGGAGTGACTGATGGTCTTACACCGTCAGTGATGGGTTTGAATAGCTGACCTTTGGCTTAGCAACCAAGTACTTATCCACTGTGCCACCAGGGCTAGGTATTAACATATTCAGTGCCAATGATGTCATCATAGAATTATATCATCAGAAAATACATAATGGCTACCTAAGTGCTTTCTGTTGTTAAGTGCCACTGAATCGGTTCCAACTCATAACAACCCTGTATAGAATATCTAAGAAGCAGCTGGATGGTTTGAACTGAGGACTCTGTGGTTCCCAGTCCAGTGCTGATCCTAATGATGGAAGAGAAATTGGGGTATATCATCAGGAAATACATGAATGCTACCTGAGTGCTTTCTGTTGTTAAGTGCCGCCGAATTGGTCCCAACTCATAACAACCCTATATAGCATTTCTGACAAGCAGCTGGATGGTTTGAACTGAGGACTTTGTGGTTCGCAGTCCAATGCTCATCCTAATGGTGGAAGAGAAGTTGTGGGATGACATCAAGAACA
>NW_006408576.1:46137-49583 GCF_000296735.1 Chrysochloris asiatica
AAACATAACAATTGTGAGGATGATGTAGGATCAGACAGTGTTTTGTTCTGTTGTACATAGGGTCACTAAGAGTCAGAACTGACTGATCAGCATTTAACAATACAACTTAAATAAATAGTGCTAATTTAATTGTTCCTTTAAGGAATTCTTAGCAATTGAGTTTCATAATGAAACTCTATGCCCTATGTAGCCTGTGACGGTCTGCAAGTATTGATCTCACTCAATAAGTGTGGAAATCGTAATTCCCAACAATTAAATTGTTAAAATGAAAATAAAGAATTACTTGAAAGACTATTCATTACAATAAAAACTTCATTTATTACTTGTGCCTATTTACAACATCTACATATTGCACAATAGCTGGCCTACTATAGTACATTTGTTATACAGCATATAAATGAATTTAGTCTGGATAGGTTGTTCACAAATTTATTCTCTGTTGTTTCCAAAACATGAGTGAAATTTTATTTTTCATTCATGCAACTTCAAATAATGCTCTGGGAATGGAAATGTAAAAGCAATAAAGATATCAAATTATATCATATAATATATGAAAATATGGTTTTCAGATTCTATGTTTCTAAAGAAATATTGCTTGTGATTTCAATTAATCAGGGCAATGAAAGATTCTATCATTTGTAGAACTACATATCAAATGTGGAGTGTGATCTTTTGTTTTCTAAAATAGAGTGGTACCAATCACTGTCAGGTATACTAATATACTGAGTATGTATCTGCAAACTGTCAACATAGAAAACTCAAAAGAATCATGGAAGAGTCTGTCTGCATAAATAAATCTCTGGCTCACAAGGGAATATGTTTATAAAGACACTAAGTTATGTTTCCCTGTTGGTTTCCAAGGCACTTCTCAAGGTTCTTGGTGAGTTGCTTCTTTACTGCTCTCTTCCTGCTGAAAATAAGTCCATTTATTGTATTATTGTTCAGTTTATTATAGCTATTCATACTTTTCATAGTAATTCTAGACACCCATAAGTTAAATAAAATTACACCATACAATATGTCTATAAACTTAAGAAATCGCTGTATTTCTCTGTTCTAAGTAAGTGTGACTCCTGATATGGTGCTGTAGAGTCAGCATTGGGCTCTGACACTCAAGATCAACAGTTGAAACCCACCAGCTATTCCTCACAAACCCTTTACAGGGTTGCTCTGAGTTGGAACTAACTCAGCAGCACTTAGCAACAACAAGAAGAAAGTGTAATCTATTTTGTTTTGGACAGTACTAAAGTTCCATAGTTATGTACCCGATATGTGTACTTGGCCTGGCACATAGATAGTATTAAAAGAATTCACTGAAGGAATGAAAATACCGTAAATGAAAGAGAAGGCATAATATTTAGATTTGATATTTGTGCAGTAGTTAAAATCTTTAATAATTCTCTTTGTGGCAATCCTGGAAAACTTGAATTGGTATTATGCCATCACAGTTAGCAATAATTGTTATGCTAACAATCTAATGAAGATCAAAGAGCACAGCCTTTGGTATGGATTGCATCTCAATGTCAAGAAAACAAAAATCCTCACCATTGGATTTTTTAAAGTGTTGAAGAGCAAAGGTGTCAACTTGAGGACTAAGGTGAGCCTGACCCAAGCCATGATATTTTCAATAACCTTATATGGATGTGAAAGCTGGACAGTGAATAAAGAAGATCGTAGAAGAATTGATGCCTTTGAATTGTGGTGTTGGAGGAGAATACTAAAAGTGCCATGGGCTGCCAAAAGAACCAGTAGATCTGTTTTGGAAGAAATGCAGCCAGAGTGCTCCTTACAGGCCAAGATTGCTAAACTTCGCCTCTCATACTTTGGACATATTGTCAGGAGGAAACAGTCGCTGGAGAAGGATATCATGCTTGGTAAGATGGAGGCTCGGAGAAAAAGAGGAAGACCCTCCAACGAGATGGATTGGCCAGGTGGCAACATTGATGGACTCAAGTGTGGCAGCGGTAGTGAGGTTGGCCTTTATTTCATTCTGCTGTGCATGGGGTACCTATGAGTCAGTTCCTACTCGATGGCACCTGACAACAACAACAACAACAACACTCTTTATTCATGGATGTGAAGATAGGGTGTTTATTTTTTCCATTTGAAAGTAGATAAAAGTTTCATTCTGAGAATATACCCGGTCCATCTCTAGAAGCGGTGGTGATTTAACCATATGTACACACTTAATAAAAATAGCATTCTCATTTTCCCTAGCATACCACCTTCAAGAACTTAACAGAAGTCTGTACTCATTCATTGATAGTAAAAAAGAAAGAAAACAAACAGACCCTTTTCTGTATGCCATATGAGAAATGGACTAGAGTGCTAGAATGAAATAGAAACTCAGGATGTAAACTACTATATGTCATTCCTAGTTTTAACTCAGTTCCCAGCTAACTTTATCACAAAGCCTTCTGCGTTAAAATTCTAAAGAAAATGCATCAAAAGTGTTAAAAACCCATGTTTTCATGTCCTTAAAATAAAAAGTTTGTAAAAGTTTCATATAATTTACATAAAATATTGTGTCATTTTATAATGATAAATTAACCACTTTATATTTTGCCTCATTCCCCAATTTTATTTTCCTAGTTCTTCTGATGCAGAAAAACATGATGCTGCTGCTGATGTAAATCATACCTACCATGTCTATGTTGTTGTTGTTATGTGCTGTGGAGTCGGTTCTGATGCACAGCCACTTTGTACAGGGTTTCTGAGGCTGTAAATATTTACGGAAGCAGAAAGCCTGATCTTTCTCCCACGGAGCAGCTGGTAGTTTTGAACTGCTGACATGCAGTTCTCAGACCTATTCGTAACCATTATGCTACCAGAGCTTCTTTATAGAAGTAGACTGCCACATTGTTCTGCTGTGCAGTGACTGATGGTCTTACACAGTGAGTGATGGGTTTGAATGGCTGACCTTTGGGTTAGCAACCAAGTACTTAGCCACTGCGCCACAGTGCTAGTTATTAACATATTCAGCGCCAACAATGTCATCATGAGAATTATAGCATAGGAAAATACATGATGGTTACCTAAGTGCTCTCTGTTTTTAATTGCCGCTGAATCGGTTCTAACTCATAACAACCCTGTATAGGATTTCTGACAAGTAGCTGGATGGTTTGAACTGAGGACTTTGTGGTTCGCAGTCCAGTGCTGATCCTAATGATGGAAGAGAAGTTGGGGTATATCATCAGGAAATACATGAATGCTACCTGAGTGCTCTCTGTTGTTAAATGCTGCCGAATCGGTTCCAACTCATAACAACTCTGTATAGCATTTCTGACAAGCAGCTGGATGGTTTGAACTGAGGACTTTGTGGTTCACAGTCCAAAGCTCATCCTAATGATGGAAGAGAAGTTGTGGGATGACATCAAGAACATCTTACATGAGGAAAACAAAACATCATTAAAAAGACAAAATGAAGTCAGAAGTCTCTAAAACTT
>NW_006408576.1:50433-51787 GCF_000296735.1 Chrysochloris asiatica
AGATGGATCGGCTGAAAGCAGAGAATACCAGAAAGATGTTTACTTGTGCTTTATTGATGATGCAAAGGCATTCAACTGGATCATAAAAATCTATGGATAATATTGTGAAGAATGGAAATTCCAGAACACTTAATTGTGCTCATAAGGAACTTGTGCAATGACCAGGAGGGAGTCATTTGAACAAAACAAGGATTACTGAGTGTTTTTTAATCAGAAGTGTGTGTCACGCAATTGGAATGCAAATGTAGGAAACAAAGAGTTATGATAAGTAGTTTGGAAATATGGCATTAGTGATAAAAGTGATGCTGAAGATCACATGATAGAATTTTGCCAGACCAATGAATTCTTTCTGGCAAATAACTTTTTTAAACAATGAAAGATGAGTATACATGTCACCTGATGGAATACATAAAAGACAAATTGTATCTACACGGAGTCCTTGAGTGACGCTATGGGTTAATGCTTTAATGGGTAAAGCAGTTTGAACCGCAAGGTCTGTAGTTCAAGCTCACAAGCGGCTCCTTGGAAACCCTATACAGGGTCCCTATGTGTCGGAACTGATATGACCGCACTTAACAACAGCAACAATGGAAAGAGATGATGGAAAAGCTCCATATCAGCCAAAGCATGGCCAGGAACAGACCATCAATTGCTGACATACAAGTTCAAACTGAAGATGAAGAAAATTAAAACAATTTCAAGAGAGCCAAAATATGACCTTGAACATAACCCTCCTGAATTATGAGATATCTTAAGAACTAGTTTGATGTATTAGACAGTGATGACTGAGCAGAAGAGTTGTGACATGACATCAAGAACATCATACAGGTCATTAAGACAGCAAGAAAGAAGGAAGAGATGAAAATGGATGTCTACAGAGACTCAGAAACTTGCTCTCCAGTGTAGACATGCCAAAGCAAATGGAAGAAATAAGGAGGTAAAGAACTAAATAGAAAATTTCAAAACCAAAGTCAATCTAGAGTTAGAAAAACAAAAGGGAAGAACGTGTTCAGAATTTTTCAAGCTGAATAAACTGAATAAAATATTCAAGCCTCAACTTGCAATATTTAAGGATCCTGGTGTGGCACTGTGGGATAATGCACTGGCCCACAAGGTCAGGTTGAAACGTTAAGGTAAGACTTTCAAATTCATCAGCTGCTCCTCAGAAACCCTATACAGGGTCACTATGAATGTGAACTGAAAACGGCATTTAACCTAGGCAAAAGCTTTTGACTGTGTGGATCCTGACAAGCAATGACCAACATTGAGTAGAATGAGTATTCTGGAACACTTCTCTGTGCTCATGAGGAACCTACACATAGAACAAGAGGTGGGTGTTCAAACAGAGCAAGGA
>NW_006408576.1:52975-64515 GCF_000296735.1 Chrysochloris asiatica
ACAACAACAACAATCAGGAAGTACCAGTCCCTATAAAGGGATCATCATACTTGGTAAAGTAATAGGTCAGAAATAAAATAAGAAGACCCCCAACTAGTTGTATTAGCACAGCTGCAATGGGCTCAATCTTAACAATGACTGAATTTGGCACAAGACCTGGCAGTGTTTCGTTCTGTTGTGCATAAGGTCGCTCTGAGTCACAACCAATTCATTAGCACCTAACAACTCAAAAACAGCAAAGTGTTAAAGAGCAGATGTGTCACTTGAGGACAAAGGTGCATATGTCTCAAGTAATGGTATTTCCAATCACGTCATTTGTATGAGAAAGCTGGATAATGAATAAGGAAGGTTTGATGAATCAAAGCATTTGAATTATGGCGTTGATGAAGAATATTCTAAGTACCATGGTCTGCCAGAAGAAGGAATAGGTACTCTCGAATGCTCTTTAGGACTGATGTTGGAGAGACTAATATTTCTTATACTTTGGACGTAATGTCAAGAAGGACTTGTCTTGGAGACAATTTTGGTAAAGTGAGGGATTCAGCAAAAAATATATACCTCCAAAGAGTTGGATTTATACAGTAGTAGCCAAAATGCTGGGCTCAAACATAACACTTGTGAGGATGCTGTAGGATCAGACAGTGTTTTGTTCTGTTGTACACAGGGTCACTAAGAGTCAGAACTGACTGATTAGCACTTAACAACATAACAACTTAAATAAATAGTACTAATTTAATTGTTCCTTTAAGGAATTCTTAGCATTTGAGTTTCATAATGAAACTTTATGCCCCAAGTACTCTGTGATGGTCTGCCTGTGTTGATTTCACTCAATAAGTTTGTAAATCATGATTCCCAACAATTAACTTATTTAAATGGAAGTAAAAAATTACTTGGAAGACTGTTCGTTACAATAAACACTTCATTTATTACTTGTGCTTATTTACAATATCTACATATTACACGATAGCTGGAATGCTATGTTACATACATTATACAGTGCACAAATGAATTTAGTCTGGATAGGTTGTTCACAGATTTATTCTCCATTGTTTCCAAAATATAACTGAAATTTTATTTTTCATTCATGCAACTTCAAATAATGCTCTGGGAATGGAAATGTAAAAGTAATAAAAATATCAAATCATATCATATCATATATGAAAATATGGTTTTCAGATTCTATATTTCTAAAGAAATATTGTTTGTGATTTCAACTAATCAGGAGAATGAAATATTCTGTCATTTTGTAGAACTACACATCAAATGTGGCATGTGATCATTTGTTTTCTAAAATAGCGTGATACCAATCGCTGTCAGGTATACTAATATACTGAGTATATATCTGCAAACTGTCAACATAGAAAACTCAAAGGAATCATGGAAGAGTCTGTCTGCAAAAATAAATCTCTGGTTCACAAGGGAATATGTTTATAAAGATACTAAGTTATATTTCCCTGTTGGTTTCCAAGGCACTTCTCATGGTATTTGGGGTGTTGCTTCTTTACCGCTCTCTTCCTGCTGAAAATAAGTATATTTATTATATTATTACTCAGTTTATTATAGCTATTCATACTTTTCACAGTAATTCTAGACACCCATAAGTTAAATGAAATTTCTACATTCAATATTTCTACAAACTTAAGAAATCGCTGAATTTCTCTCTTCTAAGCAATTGCGACTCCTGATATGGTGCTATAGAGTCAGCCCTGGGATCTGATACTCAAGGTCAACAGTTGAAACCCACCAGCTGCTCCTCAGAAACCCTTTACAGGGTTGCTATGAGTTGGAACTGACTCAGCAACACTTAGCAACAACAAGAACAAATTGTAATCTATTCTGTTTTGGACAGTACTATAGTTCCATAGTTAAGTGCCTGATATGTTTCCTGGGGCTGACACATAGATGGTAAGAAAAGAATTCACTGAAAGATTGAAAATCATCTCAAATAAAAGTGAAGGCATAATATTTAGTTTTGCTATTTTTGCTGTAGTTAAAATCTTTAGTAATTCTGTTTGTGGCAATCCTGAAAAAATTGGATTGGTATTATGCCGTCCCTATTAGCAATAATGGTGATGCTAATTATCTAGTAAAGATCAAATGTCAACTTTTCTGGGATTCAACATAGACCTAAACTATTGATTGACATATATTATTCTTAATTTTTAAAATAATGATTTCTACTTTACTATTGCTAGGCAGCATTTTACAAACTGTACTGGAGTTGTCTTAGATATTTGTTGTACAAAACTACATTTTAAAAAAAGTATTCCAGAGCTCAGGCTTTTCATTTAACTTACCTGAAAAATACAGATTAATGAAGTGCTGTGGGTGAGAGAAAGTCTTCCTGTGGTACTTTTGTTAGGAATATCAATTCTCTATAGTCTAAGGAGCTCTGGTAACGTAGTGGTTATGAATCGGGCTGCGAACAGCAAGGTCAGCAGTTCGAAACTACCAGCTGTTCCGCGGGAGAAAGATGAGGCTTTCTGCTCCCACAAAGATTTACAGACTTGGAAACCCTGTACAGTGTCGCTATGAGTCGGAACCGACTCTGCGGCACATAACAACAGCAACAACAGTCTAAGGAGATCAGTTAATGGACTTGAAGATGAATTAGACAAAGGGATTTGCTCTGTGATCACATAAATGTGTACCAGTCACTGTGCTGTTGTTGTTAAGTAGAGTTGGTTCCAACCCATAACTACCCCAAATAGGGTTTCCAAGGAGCAGCTGGTTACCTAGAAACGCCGACCTTGCATTTCATACGACTTTGCATACTGTAGTAATCCAAAGTGCCACACCAGGACTCTAGTCACTGTGCTAAAGACCCTTAAAATACCTGCATCTTTAAGAAAATGACCTTATTTTCTGAAGTAAGAAGATGAAGCATACTGTGTGCTTAGTCATATTAAGTTATATATTAATAACACATATTAAAAGGAAGACATTTTGGGTATAGTAGAATGCTATCATGGAGCTTACTGCCCCATAAAGAAAATATCAAGCGGTAGCCAGTAAAGTATGTATTGTACCATATTATAAAGTGATGTGTGTGTATGTATTATTCTTGGACCTCCAAAAGTTTAATTGATTTTTTAAAACGAACCTGCAATATATTATACTGTTGAGTATATCTATATTGTTGCTCTCAAATAAATAAAGGCCTAACCAGTTAATATAATTTATCATTGCAATTTTAAACCTTTGGAATTGGAAGAAAATTATTGAAAAAAATATGATATTTTTAAAGATAGCAGAAATATCAGTGTTTCAAACATTAGCCATTTCTTGGCCAAAACAAACACAATTACTGCCCATTCTAACAACTAAGTCCAACAACCATAGTGACTTATGTGAAGAGAAACTTCTAACACATATCATAATTCTTTTATTTTTAAGGTTATCACTGGTTATTTATAATCATTTTGAGATAGTTTGAGTGTTATATCAACCTTACTCAAAGTAATGTTAGCCTTGGTTAAGAATAAGTCTTTCTGAACGCTTACAAATTTTTCATGTTCCAAATGGGATTGCAATATTTGGTATGTGTGCCAATGACATTCTGCTGTCAAAGAGCTTACCTTATCCTTCCTTGCAAACTGGACTAACAGCCAACCGAGTAAGAAGTCTGGCACATCTTTTATAGTCTATGGTGGAAATTAATCACAGACCCTTGTCAGTTACCTGAACAACACTTCTTTATAAAATAAATAAAAGTCATTGTTTTTGCAAGTATATCAACTCCTAAATCGGTTTATTTAAAAAATATATTCTGAATTCCCTGGAAGCAACATGAAAAGTCATTTACCATCGAGAACTCTAAATTGTTGATTTCACAGTTTCTGGTAGTTAGGGGCTGCAGCATCACATAGTGGAGGGAGGTGTGAGTGGACAGAAGGAAGGGGTGAAAGCAGAGTCTGCTGCACAGCTGCTCTCTCAGCCTATTTTATTCTCTCAGTGGCTCTCAGGTTTATCCAAACAACACCAGATTTGCCCAGGACACAGGAGAGAGGGTCTAACCATATCCCTGTGTAACCTAACTTGTAGGTCGTGTGCAGACTCAGACCCCAGCTAACTTGATCACAAAGCCTTCTGTGTTAAAATTCTAAAGAAAATGGATCAAAAGGCAAGTCAGAAAGCAGAGAAACCTAGACTGGATGACGAAAGCAAGTAATGGACCAATTCTGAGAGCAGGCTGGTTTTCCTTCATAATTTCCCATTTCACTATTCTGATAAATGTTACTGAAAATAAGTGAGGTCTTGGTGTGCGGCTGCAGGATAAGCTTTGGACTACTACCCACAAGGTTGGTGGTTCAAATCCACCAGTGCTCCTTGGAAACCCCCTACAGGGTTGGTATCAATCAGAACTGACTCAACAACACTTAACAACAATAATCATGGAAAGAGCTGTGGTAACACAATGGTTAAAGCACTCAACTGCTAACTAAAAGGTTAATGGTTTGAATCCACCATCTGCTACACAGCAAAAGATGTGGCAGTGTACTTTTTGTAAAGATTTACAGCCTTGGAAACCCTATGGGGCAAATCTACTCTGTCTTATACGGCTGTTATGAATCAGAATAGACTCGATGAACCACCAAAATGGAATTTTCTTAAGATGAAGTTCTATGGAAAGCTGTACCAGTTTATAAATGACTAAAATTTACTTCCTGAGAGCAGCAAAATTCCACTTAAACATGGAAGAATTCATACTCCTAACTTGAAAATCTGAATGAATGAGTAAAGGTTGACAACTTAAAAGTCTGTACAATACGACCAACAAATAAGAAGTTAACTCTACTTCTAAAAATATACCCTCTAAATACTAAGAGTACAGTTAGCTTGAGTTCAAAGAAGACAGATGATCCTGAGTTAGAAGGAGGGTCATCAGGACTCCTGGATTTATTGCTTTTTTCATCAATGGCACCATAGTTTTTATAATAAAATGGTCATAAATAGATCATTTAACATGGAGATAGTGCATTATGTCAATTCACGGATTAATCCAATCAATGAACTCTAAATACTGCCCATTTGAAACATATCTGGAAATCCTATAACTGATCACATGTTCCCACTAGATATGAATGTTCTTTAAGACAATACTTCTGAAATGTTATATTGCATAGAAATAATATGGAATCGTACTAAAATTCAGATTTTGATTCAGTGGGTTTGGTGGTGGTACTTAAAATTCTGCATTTTTAGCCAGAGACCAAGGTTATTGGTCCTGGAATCCACACTTCTAGTAAGAAGACTCTATGGCTCCTTTAATGTCTAATAAATTCCAGGATTCTATTAATTTTCTCTTATGCAGTAGCATATATGTGGCCTAACTGTAGCTCTCCAACTTTTTATGGCCTGAGTAGAGATGTAAGCCAAGTTAATAGCCCCTCATATGAATGTACAGATCTGTCAGTAGTCCACCAGAGATAGGCTTTATGGAGCATAACATAATGCATTAGAAAAGAATTGGAAAGTCAGAACATGAGGTTTTAGTCCTAGCTTTGAGAAGATCTGTGTGAAGGTGTACAGTGTCAACTTTTAAGTCTGTTTCCTCATCCATACGTGAAAAGATTGGTTGTAATCATTCCTAAGATCATTTTCAACTGGTAATCTTTGACTCTATTATTATAATGTTTTGTTCACATGGAGTCCTGATGTAGCACTGTAGGATATGCACTGGATTGATAACTGTAATGTCAGTGGTTCAAACCCAGCACCAACTCCTCAGAAACCCTATACACAGTCACTGTGAATTCAAACGGACTCAATAGCACTTAGCAATAACAGCATGCTTCACATGAAAATCAACTTTTAACAATAAAGATTTTTTTAAAAAATTTTCTGACTCCAGGAAGCAGTTTAATAATTGTCAAGCAGAAAGTGATTCTATTTTAAAGGAAGGAATTAAGAAGCAGTGGTATACTTGATATATATGCCATGAACGAAGAGTGAAATTGAAACTTAGTGCTTGAACATGATAAAACAAAACTGCTTGGGAAATGTTTGCTGCTTGCCTTAGAGTTAGTATGCTATGGTGATAAGAGTGTGGCCAGAAAGATCTACATTTGAATCCCATTTAGTCCAGCTTGCTTGTCATGTGATATGTTTCACCTATGTGTGCCACAGTTTCATGTTTGAAATTACAATAATTCCTACCTTACTGGATTGTCAATATGAATGGATAGAATGTTTGTGAATGTTAGTAGCTAAATAGCTAGTGCATATAAATGTTCTAATAAATTAGAGCTGTTATCATGTGGGTTAATTTCACTGATTTAAACAGAAAAAACTTCTACTTCATGTCAAAGTCATTTCATGACTTTTAAAAGGCAGGGCAGGTAAAAATGGCCAGCTGATCTTCTTGCCCCTCTGGATATTCTCTGAAAGTGACCAGTAAGATACCAAACATACTTGTAAGACTTTTGTCTTCCCAGATTTAAAAGTTTTAGTCCCTATTAAAAAATTGGTTTAGAGCTCTAGTAGATATATAATAAATTACTTGCTAATATTATGTGAGGTATAAAGAGCAACATGAGCCCCTTAAAGTAAACAAAATACACTTTGCTGTGGATACATAGCCAGAAGAGCCATGTTGAAGAGAAAGATTGTTGTTGTTAAGTGCCATCGAATCGGTTCCAATTCAAAACGACCCTATATAGGGTTTCTGAGGAGTGACTGATAAACTTGAACCACCGACCTTGAAGTTAAACAGACACTGCTGTTCAGTGCATTAACCCTCAACCCCACACCAGAACTCCCAGGGACATTTTTATACTAGTCAATGAAAGGAAACCTCTAAGGAGGAGAAAATTTTATAGCTGAGAGCTAGACTGATGAGGATAGCTATGCATTTCTGATCCACTGATAAAGGCAGCCAGAAAAGCAGGGTTTTGAAATAGCAATAAAATTACTGATAGATGAGATTACGATTACTGATGAAAAAAGTCTCTGCTCAAGGTTCCAGGTATGGTCAAGAAAGTTCACCCAGAATGGTTCAAATTAATCTGATTTTGTTTGCTTCCCAGACTATTGACTCAGCAGTAGCAATGTTAACAATCCATCTTAACGTGTGTTTGTCATCATTTAGTAGATACAGATGTAATACAGAATACATAAACAAAGCAAGAATGTGAATGGAAGGGGCCTATTCCAAGGACTAATGAATTCCAAACAACATAAATAATTTTCAATTTTGTGTCACACTTTGCTGTAGAATTTGGTTATCTACTTCAATGAGCTGGATGCCCTGGTCCCTAACTCCATAGTTAAGAAGAAATAGATAGATAGATAGATAGATATTTAATTGAAGGATATTAAATATATTTCAGATGTTATTCATCTACACTGTACTCATTAGTAATTTGCAGATTTGTCACTTACGTGCAGGAATGGTACAGTCTCTCGTGTTATGATAAATTCTATGAAAGTGTTTGCTGCACTTTGGGCTAAAATAAAGGGGACCTGTAACATGGAAGAAAAAAATCGATCATGAGGATTCAGCAAGTTGCAAAGCAATTTGGAATTTGCAAAGGTAAAGGTATTTAGAAGAAAACTTACCCGTAAGATGTTTTATGAATTTGTCCTTCATCCTTAGATCACGAGCAACAATTTCTGTTTCAGGGTAAAGAAATAAGAAGTGAATTATTATCATGTTACCTGAAAGAAGCATTTTTGTTTTCATGTATCATTAAGTTCAGGCTGAAGAAAGTTTCTGGAAATTCTGCATCAGTCAGATTATTAGTTAAATAAAACAGATCCGAGCCACATTTGATTGTTATACATGACAGTATGAAAACTTGCATTCCGGTGCATGTTTTTTTTCCCATTTATTAATGGGAGCACAAAGCTCCAATGTTATCTTTCCTATCCCTATCACCATAATACGGACAGTGATCATAAAGTTTTTGGGGAAGTTTATGCTTTGACAGTGAGCTTCCAGTCAATAAATCACTTCTAGATATTTTTATTTTTCAGACCTTAGAAATCAAATGCCATAGCCTCTCAAAGTTCTAGGAGGAAAATCTGACCCTTCAAACAATAAATGCATTATAGAATTTACCTTTTCTAGTAAATATTTAGATAAAGGTTAAATTGAACTAAAACCACCTATTGAGAAGGCAAGTGTAAATAAACAGAAATACACATTAGGCTTGTATACAAGATAAACAAAATTGTCAAGGAAAACTCTTTCAAGCAACTTCTTTTACAACATTTCTTGTTTTACACTTGTTTAATAGCAATGGTTTTCTGACCTTTCTGATTTCAGCCTTTGTTTATTATAGTCATCTTTAATCATTTTCACATATCATCTTGTGCTAAGAACTTAGTGTTGATTGTATGTGATGTCAAATTTTATTTTCCACGAATACTCCTTAGCTCCTTCCCAAATCCCATCTGAAAAAACACTTCCATTAAAATCTACTCACTTGCAAGGTTTAGACATCTCCCTGATATCAGTCTTCATTTATTCCTAACTTTAGACAGTCTGTATAAAATTGCCCTTATCATACTTGAACTAATTGTGATATGAAAAGCATTTAAGCTTACATGCTTCCCTCAGAAATTTCCCATGGGACCGTCACTCTGGGAAAGGCTCTACCATAGGAGGAGAGCTCTGAAACCATTTTTTCAGTTGGAACTGCTTTGCTGAAAATATTCCCATTTCCAAAATAACAGATGACAGTTCTATTCAGAAATTACTGACTCTGGTAACAAATCAGACATCTAAGAATTGGGCAAGTTATGATTATGTGTGCATACACTTCTTACTGTTTTATATTTCTTTTAGAAGTTTTTTTTTTTAAAAATCAGGATTAACATCTCTTTGAAATGTGGTTTTAAAAACACACTTCTTTCAGCCAAATACAAATTCTAGCGTTTTCCTTTATATGCAAGTTAAATAAAAATACTCAAGTTTGAAGTTTCTAAAAAGTAGTCCATGATTATATGTGTCAGTGTCTCTGTGTAAGTGTGAATGAGAAGTGTGTGTGTGCATGTGTTATGTGTGTGTGTACGATTTATTGAGATAATGTAAAGGAGATGACTTACCAGCTCTTTGCCCCTCAGGACCATCTACGTAGTCAGTGACTTCACTCTCATCCAAAATAAAGTCAGGTTTACTGAAAAAGTGCAATCTTTTGTAGTCCTCCAAGTTGCAGTTTTTAAGTCCCTCAACAATCTCCATGATGATGCTTAAAAGAGTCTGTCTGTTTGTGAGTTCTCGAGATTCTATACTCCCTTGGCATGGTCCCATGGACACCAGCAAGAGCACCAGTCCCAGCAGGACAGAACACCTTGGTCCACTCATTTCCGTTTGCATAGGAAGGGTCAGGATGGTGTGTTAAGTTAGGAATGAAG
Organism: Chrysochloris asiatica; assembly: GCF_000296735.1. NCBI lineage: Eukaryota > Metazoa > Chordata > Mammalia > Afrosoricida > Chrysochloridae > Chrysochloris > Chrysochloris asiatica. The sequence goes on from NW_006408576.1 coordinate 62,336, forward strand.
CTGATGGAAAATTGAGCACCCTCTCAGGTCTTTGTTTACTGAAAGAAGAAAGGAGATGGAGGGAGAGGAGGAGAGAAAGAAAGTCAGAGCATTGGTGGGGGAGGAGGGGAGGACACTCCTTAAAATGACCAGAGGTGGGGTTGTTGTTGTTGTTATGTGCCATGGAGTCAGTTCTGACTCAAGCTACCCTGTAAAGGGTTTCCGAGGCTGTAAATCTTTATGGGAGCAGAAAGCCTCATCTTTATCCCGCGGAACAGCTAGTAGTTTCCAACTGCTGACCTTAAGGTTCACAGCCCCATTCGTAACCACTAAGCTACCAGAGATCCTTAGAGGTAGGGGAGGGGGGGGTATTGGGAGGCAAAGAAAAGCGATCAGCTTCCCACTTAAGCTGAGGTCAGATCCGGCCACCTGGCGCTGGAAGGCACCCATTTACTCAATCTCTCAAGCTCTCCTCTGCACTGGCCACCTCCGGAACATGCTCTCCCCTTTCCCCTTTCACTGTTCCAGAGAAGGAGCCATGCGCCAGGCACACTTCGGCACCTCCAGTGCCCAAGCATGGGCATTTTTTCCGAGTCCAGGGGCAGCACTGCTACACTGCCGAAGCTTCCCCTGCGTGCCAGATAGGCTTGGCAAGAGAGGCGAGAAAAGCGGCTGCGGAAGGTTCGCGACAGGCTTGGTAGTGCTCTCCAATGGGGCCCCCGCCAGGACAACAGCGAAACACTGATTGATCATGTAACTTTAAACTTCCGTCTCTACCTCCCTCCTTTAAATGCCCTGGCTACATTGATTTCTTCCTTCCGTTTGGCACTCTCTGAATCCCATCCACACTGGGCTGGCCCTTGTAATTTTTCATATAAATTACATTATCTTATAGCGTAGTGGTTACGAATCGGGCTGTGAACCGCAAGGTTAGCAGTTCGAAACTACCGGCGGTTCCGCAGGAGAAAGAGGAGGCGTTCTCTTCCCGTAAAGATTTACAGCCTCGGAAACCCTGTGCAGGGTCGCTATGAGTCGGAACCGACTCCACGGCACTTAACAACAACAACAATATTACGGTATATCAAAGGGACTTTCTTTTTAAAAAAATTAAAACACACACACATATATGATTCTGTGCTCAGTTTAACTGTCTGGGGTGAATCCTTTAAAGTTGTTTGACTCCCTGTTTGTTGTGCCCCCCTCACTTCCCTCAAAAAAGAAGAAAAAAAGAAAGCGCCATGCAGTTTTGTGATCATGCGCTCAGTTTTGGCTCCTTGAATTAAGTTTCTAAATCAATGCCGCCCCCTCACTCTGCTTTTTCTCCCCTGTTGGGTTGATTGCCCTTCCAGAGACCTGAAGTGAAGACCGCACCCTGGCAGAACGCCTTTTAGCTGCCCAGAGTCTGTATCCGAAGCAGAGAAGTAGCCGCACGCCCTGAGCGCTCAGCGCCGCATTGGCGCCCTTGTGCAGGGCGTCCAGGTACAGGTACCTAGCGCTGCAAGGCGCTCGGGAACCCCGGGCTCGAGTAGGGAGGCTAATCCCAGTCCCAACCCGAAGGCCTCCGCGTCGTGCCACCCTGATCCCGACCCTGTTCGCAAATGCCAGGTTTCTAGAAACTCACTCGCTTCTTCGATGCCGGGCAGGCGGCGCAGGCGAGGCGGGAAAAAGAGAGCCAAGGGAGGGCCAGCTGAGACACTCTACAAATAACTGCCAAGGCCACTTTCAACTGGTTGGCCACTTGTATGTAAGAGAGGTTCCAAGAGACTGGCGTGGGGTTGGGGATGTCGACCCCACCTGAGAGCTACCTGCCTTCGCGCCCTCGGAGCTGCCAACGTCTGTCCTGACTTCTGGGCACTGTCCCCGCGGGCTCAGAGTCGCAGCACAGCCCACTACTCCATGCCTGGCGGAGCCGCGGCTTATATAGCCTATAGGATGCGCGGGATCCTTGGCTCCCGTGACACGGTCAAGTCCAAGTGGGTGGAAAACCACAGCAAGTCCGTGTGACCGCCTTCGGAGTGAGTGCTGTTGCCCAAGTTCGGTGCTCAGATTCTCTAGGCTGGGTCAGCTCGGCCGCTTCTTATTCTCGCGCCTGCAGACTTGAGGCGCGGGTCCCCGGAGGGTTCAAAAGCCATAGTCTTTAATTAGAAGCGCGTTAAGAAGTCGCTGAAATATTCATACCCTTTTGTGTGGATCTTCGTCAG
>NW_006408576.1:64615-78867 GCF_000296735.1 Chrysochloris asiatica
TCTATTTCCCTCCGTTCCTGTCACTTGTGACAGGATGAGAAGAAACGCCTTTACCAGGAACTTGGATCTGTTTTTGTCTAAATGTAGATCTTGAGGCTATTAAAAAAGGAGCGGCTGCTTGATTGCCTCGACATTTAATAAGTCAATTCAAGTCTATCTATTTTGGAGGGATCAGATGGCGTCTCTGGGGAACTACTCAGGACACCAAGGCAGTCTGCACTATATCCTAAGCCCCATCCCTGGGTGAATGCCCCTTCCCCAACGCCAGGCTTCAAATAAGGATGGGGCAGCAATGAGAGTCTGTGAGCTTGAAAGGAGAAAAAAGTAAACAGATGAGGAAACTTGCAGATGAATGCAGCTGTCTGACAAAGGTGTGTGGAGTCCTCCTTCACCATCCCTGCATCCTATTAGAACTAACCCATTTTACGGATGGTTGAGAGGAAACAACACAAATGAATGCTTTGTGGAAACCTCCTAATCCCCCCTTCCCTCTGTTTTCCCCTTCCTTCTACATGTAGGAGAAAAATCTTGACTCCAGGGTCAGACTTTAAGAAAGTTGGGATTCATTGAATGTAAGCAAACCAGACACATCTGTGACAATTCAACAATTCACCTCCTTTAATTTTTTCTTGTAAAATGCTTTATCAATCAATTGAGCACTTTCCCATTTTATTGGAACTTTCTGGGCAAGAGCTGGATGTCTTCCAAGAAGAGAATCTTAACTGAGAAAGGTGTCTTAAGTACAATATGAGAGACTATAAGCAAGATTTAAAAGCCGTCACCATTTAAAAGGTAGTTACACAAAGGCAAAGACAAAAGATTTGCCAGTGTTCATGTGTGTGTAGACTTAATAGCTCATTGACATTGACTTTTAGATTGCTACGTTTTCCAATGATTCTCTTCCTGTATTCTCTTTCTCTCATTTCTTCCCTCTCTCCTTTCCTCTCTCTCTCCCTGCCCTCATATTGCTTATTTTGAAAGAGTATGTATTTGGTGGAGTGGGGATGGGGTAGGTAGAGCAGAGATGAACATATTTAGCTATGATAATCAAAACTTTCTGATCTTTTTTAAAGCAACTGGTTTGCTTTTATAGTAAACACTTCTTGCCCTACCAATATGACTTAAAATGTAGAAGTTTCTGTTAAAATACACCCAGGAAAGATAAAAATTATATCAAATAGACCGTAAGCATATCAACTAATATGCTTCCTTTCTCCCTTTTCTCCTTTCTGTGCATGAAATCTAAGCTCCTTTTGTAAGAGCGACGCCTAGTGACCAACAGTTGCCTCCTGCTAATATCCATCCCCTAGTTTCATCCAGTGAGCCCTGGTGTGATGCTGTAGGATACTGCTACCCACAAGGTTGGCTGGTCAAACCTACCAGCTCTCTGGGAAACTCTATATAGGGTCATCATGAGTCAGAACCAACTCGACAGCATACAACAACAACAGTCTCATCCATGAGCCATCATTTAGCCTGGCCCCTCTAGTGGAATGTGGACAACCCAGTTTTTGGTATAATAAAAAGCATGTTGTAAAATATTTTGATGTAAAACTGTACTTGAGGGGGGCTGAATCTTGCTGTGATGAAAAAGCAAAAAAAGAGAAAGTAGTGTAGTCACATATTATTCTAAACTTACATAGAATTTTTTTCTTCTGATAAGCCAAAAGAAAGATTTATTTCTTTTAATACCAATAAGATCTATCCCTCCCACCCCAAATTCTACCAACCAAGAAAGTGTTGCAAACATTACTTTTATTTTTGTTTTGTAATGTTTAATGAGACAAATGAACTCCTTCTGAATAATCTACTAACTCCTTTCTACTGCTCAACTGTATATATCAACACTTCAGCCCAATTCATTAGATAATTTCATGCATAAACAATGACAATAAAACTGCTCCTTGATTAGTATTTGGATTCATGAGATCTAGCAAGTAAGAATCAGACAATTCATGAGTCTATTAATTCACTTTCTAAAACTAGGTGCTTCTCATGTTAAATAAACCAAATTTACAAACTTGAACAGTTAATAAAAGTGTGCACTGATTTGTTAAACTGTGAAGTTTTCAATTTTTGGTATTTTCTGCATGAATCCTTTAGTGTTTTCCAAACACCAGAACTGCATGCATTGTACCCACTGTTAACACAATCTAACGAAGGTGATTGATATTACACATGCAAGTGTGTGTGAACATGGAGAGTTGTATTTAATAAATCATTTAGTCTTTCAATTTATTTTTTATGTAAAATGAAATTGTTGGGTTAGGTAGTCTCTGAAGTTCTAAACTCAATGGTTCTATGATTGTTGCCAAAAATGATCTGAAAGTAACAAAATGCAATAATGTTTACTGCAAAAACCTGAAATTAATTCACTTGAGAACATCACTCTTTCACCATCTGTTTTCAGTCAAAAAGAGGTGATATGTTCATATAAAATAATTTAACTTCCTCCTTTAATAAATGAACAATTTCTACTATAAACGGTCAAAAAACTAAGAGAAAATTAAGCAACACATTACATGGTAGGACTACTAGAAAAAATTAATTTCTTTTGCTAGATATTACTTAGTTTTGCATTCTTCTTAAGAAACTGTATTGGATCACAGGAAGCAAACTAACTAGTGGTTGGGGGAGGATTATGGTTTGTCTACTTTTCCTATATCATAAAATGAGAAAATTACTTAAAAAATTTATAAACATAAATCTCTAATGTTTCAAATAGTCATTTTTATTTTCTCCCTAAAAGGTATATGTTATATTTAAGATTAATATCTACCTTCAAAGACTTCTAAAATAGACAAATATTAACTAGGTATGTATGCTTTTTAATGAATGAACTGGTATATTCCTTCAACTAACATGTTAATCATTTAACAATCTTAATTCTTATTAAAGAGAAAAATGGTTACCTTTCATAAAGGATAACTTTATGTGCTTTAAATAGATGTTGTTTAATATACTTTTACCATTAAAGCCGTAGTGGTGCAGTGGCTAAATGCTTTGCTGTTAACTGAAAAGTTGCAGTTTAAACCCACCAATGACTGTGCATCCATAAAAATTACAGCCTTGAAAACCCTATGTTCTATTCTGTTTTACAGGGTTTCTGTGACTCGAAAATGACTTGATGGAAACGGAGCTTCATTTGAAGGGGAACAGTTAGAAGAAGGTAACTTTGACCAATTCAGTTATTTTTGCTTTCAATGTTATTACTATGCTAGCAGTGCACCCTACTACTCCTCTGTCAATTTGTTGTACTGTGATGGTTTACTACTCAAAATGAGAAGAAACATTTGCAAATTAATAAACAGAATTTGGGATATATCAATTACAAATCAAGGAAAATTAGAAGTTGGTAAATTAAACGGAAGGCTTGATGATAATTAGTGAGCTCAAATGAACTGGTAATGACCATTTTGAATCAGATAATCATATGGTCTACTATGCCAGAAATGACAAATTAAAGAAAAATGGGTTTACATTAATTGTCAAAAAAATCATTTTAAGATCTATCCTGAATGGTGAAGCCCCTGAGGCTGTGGCCTTTAGAAGTTCTTCAAGCCTGGAGCTGAATTCACCCTCATGGTTCAACTTCTAGCAAATGATTGATAGGTCTAAAAGGTGAACAACAGTCCTAGGGAGGCATAAACTCATTAGAACAATCAGCTACAGGAGATCAAAGAGCAGCATTTGCCCAGGGATAAAGCTCAGAAAGCAGTGAGAGAGATAGGAAAGGAGAATAAAGATAAATGGTAAACCTAGGGAGGAAGTGTGAAGAATGCTGTTACATTGTGGAGATTGCCATCAATGTTGCAAAACAAAATGTGTATGGATTGTTGAATGGAAAATCATTTTGCTCTGTAAACTTTCATCCAAATCATAATAATAAAAGAAGGAATTTCAAGGGCAATACAATGGTTTATAATAACAAACAGACACAAAGGGAAAAAAAGATCTACTCTTAACTATGGTATTGTCAGTAACAAAAAATAATATTCATATGCCTACAAGGAAGGTCCATTATTGTGACTATTATTAAAATGTATGCACCAAACACTAATGTGAAAGATGAAGAAACTGAAGTTCTTTGTTTTTACCAGTTTCTGCAGTCTTAAGTTTATCAAACGTTGTGATCAAAATGCATTGATAGTTACCTGTGATTGGAATGCAAATGTTGAAACCAAAGAATAAGGGTCAGTAGTTGGAAAATGGATTGCATCTCAATGTAAAAAAAAACAAAAATCCTCACCACTGGACCAATCAACATTTTTCTTATCAACGTAGAAAACATTGAAGTTGTCAAGGACTTCATTCTTGGATCAACAACTATCAACACTCACAGAAAAAGCAGTCAAAAAATCACAGGACATATTGCATAAGGCAAATCTGCTGCACAAGACCTTTTTAAAGTGTTAAAGAGCAAAGATGTCAGCTTGAGGGCTAAGGTGCGCCTGACCCAAGCCATAGGTATTTTCAAGTACCTCATATGCATGCGAAAGCTGGACAGTGAAGAAGGAAAACTGTAGAAGAATTGAGGCTTTTGAGTTGGAGGAGAATATTGAAAGTGCCATGGACTGCCAAAGAACCAACAGATCTGTGTTGTAAGGAGTGCAGCCAGAGTGCTCCTTGGATACCAGGATAGCCAAACTTCATCTCTCATACTTTGGACATGTTGTCAGGAGGCACCAGTCACTGGAGAAGGATATCATGTTTGATAAGGTGGAGGATCAGAGAAAAAGAGAAAGGCCCACAGTAAGATAGATTGGCAAAGTGGCAGCATCAGTGGGCTCAAGTGTGGCAACAATTATGAGGTTGGCCCAGGACAGAGTTGTGTTTCATTCTGTTGTGCATAGGGTCACTATGAGTTGGTACCAACTCAATGGCACCTAACAACAGCAACAACAACAATTGGAAAATAGGACTTGGTGGTAGAAACGAAGCCAGAGACATGATAAAAATTTGCAGTATAAATTGATGTTATTGTTAGGTGCCTTCAAGTGGGTTCCAACTCATAGCAACTCTATGCACAACAGAATGCAACGCTGCCCAGTCCTGCATCATCCCCACAATTGCTGTTATGCTTGAGCCTATTATTGCAATGTTGTGTTAATCCATTTCATAGGGGGTCTTCCTCTTTCTCAATGACTCTCTACTTTTCCAAGCCAAATGTCTGTTTCCAGGGATTGGTCCCTCCTGATAATATATCCAAAGCATGGGAAATGAAGTCTCACCATCCTCATTTCTAGGGATCATTGTAGCTATACTTCTTTCAAAATAGATTTATTTATTCTTTTGTCAGTCCATGGAACTTTCACTAATCTTCCTCAACACCATAATTGATATACATCAGTTTTTTTCCCCATCTTCCTTATCCACTGTCCAGCATTTGCAAGCATATGAAATATTGATGAAAAATATCATAGCTTGGGTCAGTCTCAGCTTACTCCTCAAACTGATGTCTTTTCTCTTTAACACTTTGAAGAGATCTTTTGCAGCATATTTGCCTAATGCAATACACTTGATCTTTTGACTACTGCTTCCATGATTGTTGATCCAAGCAAAATGAAATCTTTGACAAATTAAATCTTTTCTTCATTGATCATGATGTTATTTGGTGGTCCTGTTGTGAAGATTTTCCTTTTCTTTACATCGAGGTGCAATCCATACTGAAGGCTATAATCTTTGATCTTCATCAGTAAGTACTTCAAGTACTCTTCTCTTCCAGCAATCAAAATTGTGTCATTTACATATGAAACACAGGTTGTTAAAGACTCTGCCTCCAATCCTGATGCCATGTTCTTCTTCATATAATCTAACTTCTCATTATTTGTTCAGCATACAGGTTGAGTAAATCTGGTGAAAGGATACAATCTTGACATACACCTGTCCGGATTTTAAATAACTACGTATACCCTTGTTTTGGTCTACAGATTGCCTCTTCATCTATATGTACAGGTTTCTCAGAAGCACAAGTAAATGATCTGGCATTCCCATTCTTTGTAATGTTATCTGTTATTTATTGTAATTCACATTATTGAATGCTTTTTCATAGTCAATAAAACACAAGTAAATGTCTTTTTAGAGTCCTGGTGTAGCACTGTAGGACAAGCACTGGACCACTAACCACAAGGTGGTGGTTCAAATTTACCAGCTCCTCCTTGGAAACGCTTTGCAGAGTTACTCTGAGATGGAACTGACTAGACAGCATTTAACAACAAATATCTTTTTTTATACTCTCTGTTTTGAGCCAAGATCCATCTGATATCAGAACTGATATCCCTAGGACCCCTTGTGTGGCACTGTAGGATCAGCACTGGACTGCAAACCACAAGGTTTTCAGGTTAAACCCACTAGCTGCTGCTCAGAAACCCTATACAGGCTTGCTATGAGTGGGAACTGACTCAACAGAACTTACCAACAACAAAAGCATCCTCATCTGAATCAGGCTTTCCTTTCTGCAGCTCTCTGTCAATGTACTGCCGCAACCATTTTAGACACTAATGACTGAAGACCAGAAGACTTGTGTGGGATGACATCAAGAACATTATAGGAAGAAAGCAAAAGGTCATTAAGAAGGCAAGAAAGAAGGAAAAGATTAAAATGGATGTCAGAAGATACTCTGAAACTTGCCCTCCAGGGTAAAGATGCGAAATCAAATGGAAGAAATGCGAAGGTAAAAGAGCTGAATGGAAAATCTCAAAGCTCAGCTCAGGAAGACAAAGTCAAATGTTATAGAAAAAATGTGCAAAGATCTGGAGTTAGAAAGCCAAAAGGTAAGATTACACTCAGTATTTCTCAACCTGAGGGAACTGGAAAAAAAAGTCAAGCCTCGATTTGAAATATTGAAGGATTCTATCAGCAAAACATTGAATGATGGAGAAAGCATCAAAAGAAGATGGAAGGAATACACAGTCACTGTACCAAAAAGAAATGGATGATGCTCAACTGTTTTAAGAGGTGGCATATGATCAAGAGTCAATGATACTGAAGGAAGAAGTCCAAGGTGCAATGAAGGCATTGACAAAGAACAAGATTCTGGGAATCTATGGAATACAAATGGAAATCTTTCAACAATCTGATGCGTCACAAGAGGCATTCAGTCATCTATGCTGAGAAATTTGGAAGACAGCTACTTGGCCAACTTATTAGAAGAGATCTATATTTGTACCCATTCGGAAAAGTGACCCAACAGAATGTGGAAATCATCGGACGACATTATTAATGTTGCATGCAAGTAAAATTTTGCTGAAGTTAATTCCAAAATGGCTGCAGCAGTACATTGGTAGAGAACTTTCAGAGGTTCAAGCCAAATTCAGAAGAAGATGTGGAATGAAGTATACAATTGCTGACGTCAGATGGAACTTGGCTGAAAGTAGAGGATACCAGAAAGATGTTTATCTGTGCTTTTTTTTATTATGAAAAAGCTTTTAATTGTATGGATCATGATTAGCTATCGACAACATTATGGAGAATGAGTATTCCAGAACTCTTCATTGTGATTATGAGGGACCAGTATATAGACCAAAAGGCAGTTGCTTGAATAGAACAAGGGAACACCGAATGGTTCAAAATTAGGAAAGGTGTGCATCAGGGTTGTATTCTTTCACCATACTAATTCAGCCTGTATACTGAGTACATAATCTGAGAAACTGATTATATGAAGAAGAAATGTGGCATCAGGATAGCAGAAAGACTCAACCAGTTGCGATATGCAGATGCCACAACCTTGCTTACTGAAAGTGAAGAGGACTTATAATACTTACTGATGAAGAGCAAAGACCATAGTCTTCTTTATGGGCTGAACTGCAATGTAAAGAAAACAAAACTCCTCACCACTGGACCAATAAATAACATCAAGATAAATGGATAAAAGATTGAACTTCTCAAAGACTTTGTTTTGCTCAGGTCAGTCAACACTCATGGAAGCACGGGTTAAGAAATCAAGTGAAATGTTGCATTAGGCAAATGTGCTGCACAAAACCTCTTTAAAGTGGTCAAGTGCAAAGATGTCAGTTTGAGGACTAAGGTATGCCTGACCCAAGTCATAGTATTTTCAATAAACTCATATGTGTGTGAAATTGGACAGTAAATAAGATCATAGAAAAATGGATGCATTTGAGTTATGGTCTTGGAGAAGAATGTTAAAAATATCACAGATTGCCAAAAGAAGAAACAAATCTGTGTTGGAAGGAGTACAGCCAGAAGTCCTTGGAAGCCAGGATGTCCAGACTTTGTCTTTCGTACTTTGGACATGTTATCAGGAGGGACCATTCCCTGGAGAAGGACATTATGCTTGGTAAAGTAGAGTGTCAGAAAAAAGGAGAAGACCTCCAATGAGATGGACTGGCACAGTAACAGCAGCAGTGGACTCAACTGTAGCAATGATTGTGAGGTAGGCTCAGGACCAGGCAGTGTTTCATTCTTTTGTGCATAGGTTTGCTCTGAGTTGATACCATCTCGATGGTACCTAACAACAGGAAGACTGCAGGAATAATGACATTTAAAAGGGACTTGAATAATGGTTGTCAATTACTCATGCTGATATGGGGCATAAAGCATCCTAGATAGAGGCAATTTTATAATTCCAGGTTGAAAAACCTCAGATCTCTGGGTGAATTTGTCTAGAAGATATAAAAGAGAGGTGATGAGATACAGTTGGAAAATCTGATTTACTTATTTCTACTTTCTTTCAGGAACACATGTTGTTGCTGTTAGGTGTTGTTGAGACAATTCCAACTCATAGTAACCATATGTACAATGGACAAAACACTGTCTAGTTCTGTGCCATCCTCACTATATTTGCTCTGCTTGAACCCATTGTTGCAGCCACTGTTTCAATCCATCTTGTTGAGGGCCTTCCCTTTTTTTAACTGACCTTTTACTTGATTATGTATGATATCTTGTCCATGATTAGTCCCTCCTGATAACATGCCCAAAGCACATGAAATAAAGTCTTGTCATCCTTACTTTGAAGGAGCATTCTGGTTGTATTTCTTCCAAGTTAGATTTGTTCATTCTTCTGGCAGTCCTTATTATTTGTCATCACCATAATTCAAATGTATCAATTACTCTTCATGTGTGATATTAATATTTTTCAGTAATTTCCACATTCGTTTGGATCACCTTTCTTTAGTATGGACACAAACATGGCTGTCTTCCTGCCCATTGGCCATGTAGCTTTCTTCTGATTTTTTGTTTGTTTGTTTGTTTGCATTGCTAAGTGACTACCTCCAGCACTGTATCTGTTTGTTGAAGCATTTCAATTGGTATTCCATCAATTCCTGAATCAGTTTTTTGGGTTTTTTTTTTTTTTTTTTTTCGGTCAATGCCATCAATGCAACTTGGACTTCTTCAATCAATATCATTGGTTCTTGATCATACGTTACTTCCTGAATGGCTGAATGCCTAAGAGATCTTTTAGGTAAAGTGAATCTTTGTATTCCTTCCATCTTCTTTTGATGCTTCTTGCATCATTCAATGTTGTGCAAATGTTGTTGTTGATAAGTGCCTCCAAGTCAGTTCTGACCCAAAGCATCCCTGTAAAGGGTTTCTGAGGAGTGGCTGGTGGGTTTGAACTGTTTACCTTGAGATTAGCTGTCCTTATAATATAGTGCCAAACCAGGACTCCATTGTGCCTATTGTTGTTGTAGTTAAGTGCCTTTGAGTTGCTTCTGACTCTTAACAACCTTGTATAGGGGTTCCAAGGAACAGCTGGTGATTTTGAACTGACTACCTTTCAGTTCAAACTGACCTTGTGGTCCAGTTCTTAGCTTAGCTTGCAGTGCCACACCAGAGTCTCCATTGTGTCCATAGATTCATTCAATATTTCAATTTAAGGCAAAATATTTTCGCTGTTTCTTTTCACTTGTGAAAACATGTTATTCCCATTTGGTTTTGTAGCTACAGGTGTTTGCATATTTCATGATAATACTTTACTTTGTCTTCTTAAGCCACTCTTGGAAATCTTCTGTTCAGTTCTTGTATACCATTACTTATTACATTCGCTTGTTATTGAACTCTGTATTTAAGAGCCAGTTTCAGAGCCTCTTGACAACCATTTAGTTCTTTTTTTCTTGCCTGTCTTTTTAGTGGCCTTTTGCTTTCTTCATGTATAATGTTCTTCATGTCATTCTAAAACTCATCTGGTCTTTTGTCATTAACATTCAATGTATAAAATCTATTCTTGAAATGGTCTCTAAATTTAGGTGGAACATTTTCAAGGTCATGTTTTGGGTCTCATGGACTTGTTTTAATTTTTTTCAGTTTCCTTTAATACTTGCATATGAGCACTTGATGGTCTGTTCTGCAGTCAACACCTTGTTCTGACTGAAGATATTGAGTGTCTCTATGTCCTGGTGTGACGTTAATGTGCCAGACTGCAGAGCCATTTGAACTGCAAGGTAGGTGGTTCAAGCTCACCAGCTGCTCCTTGGAAACCCTATACAGGGTCTCTATGGGTCAGAATCGACTGACTGACTGGCACTTAACAACAACAATTATCTCTTTGGAGTCCTGGTGTGGCACTGTGGGTTAATGCACTGGAATTCAAAGTCAGTTTGATCTGCAAGGTAAGCAGTTCCAACTTACCAGCCTCTCCTCAGAGACCCTATACAGGGCCACTAAGGAACCAACTTGACAGCAAGTGTGTTACTGTGTGTTCATTGTCTCTTTCTACACATGAAGTCAATTTAGTTCTTGCGAATTCCATCTGGTGAGGACTATGTGCATAGCCATCATTTATATTGTTGAAAAAAAGTTATTTGTATTGAATAAGTTGTTAGTCTTGCCAAATTCTATAATACAATTTCTGGAGTCATTTCTATCATCAAGGCCCATTGTCCAACTACTGATCCTTATTCTTTGTTTCCAACTTTTGCATTCCAATCACCAGTAATTATCAATGCATCTTGATTGCATGTTTGACCAATTTCAGATTGCAGAAGTTGGTAAAATCTTCAATTTCTTAATTTTTGGCATTAGTGGTTGGTGCATAAATTTGAATAATAGTCATATTTACCTGTCTCTATCTAGGCATATAAGGAGCTCTGTTAGTGGTGGTTAAGAATTGGACTGCTAATCTCACAGTCAGCAGTTTGAAAGTACCAGCTGTTCTGTGTGATAAAGATGAGACTTTCTGCTCCTGTAAAGATTTATAGCCTCAGAAACCCTTTACAGGGTTGCTATGAGTCGAAACTGACTCCATGGCACGTAACAACAACAACAATGTAGGCATATAGATATTATCCTATCACTGAACACATTGTACTTCAGACTAATTCTTGAAATTTTCTTTTTTGACAATATATGAAATGCCATTTTTCTTCAATTAATTTATCATTCCTGGCAAAGCAGAGTATATTACTGTCCAATTAAAAATGTCCAGTACCAATGTTGCATCTGATTTTTTATAACCTCCAATTTTTTTTGATCCATACTTCATACATTCCATATTTTGATTATTAATAGATGTTTATTTTGAGTCATGCCACACCTTTAAATGAAGTTTCTGAAAGCATTATTTCATCCATATCATTATGGTCAACTGTACTTTGAGGAGGGAGCTCTTCCCCAATTGTATTTTGAATGCCTTCTAAACTAAGGGGTTCATCTTTGGCACTATATCAGACAATGCTCTGCTGTTATTCATAAGGTTTTTACTAGTCAACATCTTAAAAATAAGGTCCTTCTTCCTAATCTATCTTAGTCTGGAAGCACTGCTATTACCCGTCTACCACACATGCTTTGGAGGTACATAATCTGATCCATGACTACAAATGTTAACCTTTGAGAACAGTGTCTAAAATATTTTTTTTAAAAAAAAAGCTCAATAATTGCTAACTATTACTAAATCTTTCATAGTGTGTATTTCCCTAGCAGTTTCTTTTCATCTATATTTCATCATTTCTTATAATAGCCCATGAAAAAAAGAGCATCACTCAAATCCTATGGAGTGTGTGGGGTAGCAGAATTTTGTGACTTCTTCACAGCTGCATAGAAAATCTATAATTATAAAGTGGATTGAAATATCCTGAATTAGTAAATGTCCATGTGACTGACCAACATTCAGACCCGTAAATGAGGGCTAGCTGCTGCGTTCTGAGCCAGCACACAGCCTTCCTTGAAATTAAGATCACCTGATCCTTATAATCATGGGAATCTTTGAATATAGCAATACCCTTTATGTTACTTTTGTCACTGTTATCAATGCAGTTTATTAGGCAAAGAGGATTTGGAAAACTCAGCATCTATCAAAAGTATGTTAATTCTTAGTCTTGATCGATCCTAGCGTATAAATGGATATCTGACATTAACGGTTCTATACCTCTATGAAAGAAGACATAATTTATGATGAGAAACTTTGATTCACTGATATCGTCAATTCTATTGTTTTAAATTCTTAGATGTTCTGGATAAAGAAGTGAGAATTCTTGTTCTTTAGAAACTCTAAGTTGATGAGTAGTGTCTGGGGTCTTTAAAATCTTGAGTGGACACCTAAGTTGGAACTATTGGTCTCTCCTTTTCCAGAGGAAAAAAGAGTAAAGAAAATTGAATACTCATAGAAACAATGTGTCCAGTTGACTAACAGACCATATGGACATCAATATCCATGATCCTGAGACCAAAAGAACTAGAACTAGTCCAACTACCACTACCAAATGAAAGAGGTTACATTAGAAGATCCTGGATAGAGTAGCAGAAAAATGTGGAGCAAAATTTCAGAATCATATAAAAGACCAGACTTACTGATTAGATAAAAACGGTTGGAACCCTTGAGACTATGGCCTTAGACCCTTCAGGTCTATAAATGAACTCACCACTATGGCTTGATTTGCAGTCAAAAAACAGACAGGTAGGTCAATAAGGCAAACAATAGCACTAGGGAAGTACATGCACCTTAGAGAATAATCAATGATTCGAGATCAAAAGGTCAACATTTACCTAAGGACAATGTTCAGAAGGGTTAGGAAAGAAGGAGGTATGGAATAGAAAATACAGAAAGGAGGTGGGATGTTGTTGTTGCCAACCTTGTGGGTCAAACCAACCTTTCAGTCCAGTGCATTATCCCACAGTGCCATACAAATAATGTTATATTGTGGGGATTGCAATCTATGACACAAAACAAAATGTGTCTAAATTGTTGAATGGAAAACTGATCCGCTCTGTAAACATTTACCAATTCATAATTAAAGGTTAAAAAAGAAAGAAATTCCAATTCAGTTGGGGGGGTGACAAACATGCAAAAAATATATATAATGACATGTTGTTGTTGCTAAGTGCCTTTGAGTTGCTTCTGACTCACAGTGCCCCGCTATAGGGTTTCCAAGGAGCGGCAGCTAAGGTGGAACCACCACTCTTGCAGTTCAAACCAACATGTCAGTCCAGTGCTTATCTTACAGCACCACACCAGTGCTTGTTTGTGGACACAAAAATTCAGTGGTGGGAACTGGAAGTGTAGTAGGGGGCTTGTGAGAAGTGGTCACAGATAGCCCATGGTTTATAATCTTATTTTATAGATGAAGAGGAGGAGGGAAGAAGGAAAGATAAATGTAAAGAGTATCAAAGTATAAAAGATCATGCCATATTTGAAAAATTTGAATTTATCTCTGGAACATAATGTCAGGGACATAGCAAGAAGGTGTGAGGCTGGTTCCTGTTCATAGAAGACCTTATATGCCTTCTAATTTTTTTGAGATTTTTCCTGTTTTTGTTAGGTGCTATCGAGTTGATTACTACTCATAGCAACCCTGTATAATGTTTGAGGGAGCAGAAAGCCTTATCTTTCTCCCACAGGGTGGCTGGTATACTTAAACTACCAATTTTGTGGTTCGCAATCCAGTGCTTATCCTGTGGAGTCATCCTGTAGTTTGTAATAAATGATTCAAGAATTTTCAGCAGGATATTGACATAGTCAGTTTATGTCGTATATAGTGATGATGTGGTGCTGGAGGATAAGCACTGGACTGATAACGGCAAAGTTGGTGGTTCAAATCCACCAGCTTACTCCTTGGAAACCAGTATGAGTTGGAACCAACTCGATGGCACTTAACATTTGGGGAATCATCTATAAGGGTCTGAGGCTCAAGGCCAACAGTTTAGTTGTTTATTGTTGTTAAGTGCCATTGAGTTGTTAAGTGCCATTGAGTTCCGAGCCATAGCAACCCTGAATAGGGTTTCTGAGGAGCAACTGGCTAGCTTGAACTGCTGACCTTGCCGGTCAAACCAAATCTGCAGTCCAGCGCATTAACCCACAG
>NW_006408576.1:79122-90935 GCF_000296735.1 Chrysochloris asiatica
ACTTCTTCCAAAACAGATCTATTGTTAGAGGCCTTTAATTAATTTGCTCACTTTTCCATTCAGACATTCAATCCCTGAACTAAGAGTTTTGAATATTCACTATTACAAATGCTCAAATTTAAATTCACCCTGATTTTTCTTCAGATTAGAGTTGGCATTTCTAGAATAGTTGAGTATGTAACAACAAGACAGACTAGAGTTTCAACTGTACATTGTTTCTGGAAACATAAAGATTTTAAATCTTTGTAGCTGTGTGTGCTAAGGCACCACTTAGGTTATACTTAGGTATTTAGCAAAAATCCATTTTATGCCTGCTTTTCTTTTCCTGTTTATGAAGAAATTGCAATAGCATAGAAATGTTTATGCCCTATGGACCCTTTTGAAAAACCTAAGAGGGCTAAAGCTCTGCTGATTTTCACTTCTCTCATGTTATCCTCCTAGTTCATTGTCAGACAGACTGTCTCTTCATTGGTTGTACTGGCCTTCCTTTATTATTGAGTGTAACTATAAAGCTGGATGTTGTAATCTTGTGGGTCTTGCTAATATATTATGTTGTCTTTATTTCACATGTGATCATTGTAATGTATTTACAAAAACAACCATTAAAATTATCAGATTAGAAACAATAATCATCAATACTAACAGTGCTATGTTAATTATTTGAAGAATGTTGTTGTTGTTAAGTGCCCTTGTGTCAATTCCGACCCATAGTGACGCTGTATAGGATTTCCAAGGAGCAGTTGGTGAGCTTGAACTGCTGACCTTGCAGTTCAAACGGCTTTGCAGTCTGGTGCATTAACCCACAGCGCCATACCATATCTTGTATAAATAAGGTTTTGGTATAGTGGAAATGTAAGAGTGATAAGAAAGTGGAAACAAATTTTTTTCAACTCCAAATTTATAGTTTTCATTGTACCAGATTTTTTTTTTTTTTTTTGGTCTAAGGAGTAAAAAAACATTGTGCATTTTTGACATTTAGTTGAACTCTTATGATTAGCAGGTTTGTGAAAGAATTATCCCACATGTAGGGGTTTGGTAATTATGATTTCCTTTGCCCTTTACAATGAATTCAGTTTTAAGAAACTGATATATATTATGGCAATGTCGACTCTACAAAAGGCAAGAACACTTAGATGAAAATGAAAAATGGAGTCAATCATCCAGATGTTTCCAAATGTTTGACATCTGTAGAAATTTCAGTTGAAGGACAAGCTCAGTGTTTTCATGGAATTTTTTGTGGAGGTGACCCTGAGGATATGCTTGCAATTACTTATGGTATCCTTGAAAAAATGAGTGATATTTAAGTTGAATTAAAATATAAATGTGCTAAAGGTGTTTGTTCTTTAAGGAATCTGTGATTAATTTCTATTTTTTAAAATTACATATGAAAAAGTATTTTCCATTTCAATCATTTTTATGAATACAATTCAATGACATTAATGAAGATCCCCGGTTGACAATCATTACCACTATCAATATCCAAATTTTTCATCACCTCTAGCAGAAGCCCTGCACCCTAAGCAATATCTCTCCCTTTCCCCTTCATTTCTGCCCCTGATAACCACTAGTGTACTTTAAATGTTATAAATTTACCTACTGAATATTTTCTGTAAGTGAGGTCATACAATATTTGTTCTTTTGTGTCATTTCATTCAGCATAGTATTTTCAAGGTCCAACTATGTATAGACTTTATTTCTGTTTATGTTGTTGGTGGTATTAAGTTCTGTTGAGTTGGTGCTGACTTATAGTGACACTGTATAGGGTTTCAGAGGCTGTAATATCTTCGCAAGAGCACAAGGCCACATCTTTCTTCCATGAAACAGCTAGTGGGTTCAAACTGTTGACTAGATATTTTGAATTATCTCATATGCATATGAAAGTTGGACAAGGAATAAGGAAGACCGTAGAAGAATTGATGCATTTAAGTTTTGGTGTTGGAGAAGAATACTGAAAGTACCATGGACTGCCTGAAGAACGAACAAGTCTGTCTTCGAAGAAGTACAGCCAGAATGCTCCTTAGAAGCCAGGGTGCTGAGACTTTGTCTCTCATTATTTCAAATATATTACCAGGAAGGACCAGTTCCTAGAGAAGGATATCATGTTGGTAAAGTGGAGGGTCAGTGAAAAAGAGGAAGATTCACAACCAAGTGGATTGGCACAGCAGCAGCTGCAGTGGACTTGAACTTGACAATGATTGTGAGGATGATGCAGGCCTGAGCAATCTTTCGTTCTGTTGTGTCACTATGAGTTGGAACCGACTTGATGGCACCTAACAACAACATACCTAGAAGTGGAATTGCTCTTCTATATGCAGCAAATAATGGTACAACCGTCCCTTCTACAGCACTCACTACGTTGTTGTTGTTATGCGCCGTGGAGTCGGTTCCAACTCATAGTGACCCGGTACAGGGTTTCCTAGGCTTTAAATCTTTACAAGAACAGAATGTCTCGTCTTTCTCCCGCGGAACAGCTAGTAGTTTCAAACTGCTGACCTTGCGGTTCACAGCCCGATTCGTAACCACTATGCTACCAGAGCTCCTTACTCACTACATAGCTGGGTTCAAGAATTCATTACAATGGCTTACACCATATTAACAGTAATGGGGCTTATTAGGGAAGCTAACAAGTTAGTATGCAGGGCCAGAAATGCTCCTTTGGTCAGGAAAGCTTCTCCTCAGCTATGCTTACAGACAAGCCTCTCTGGCTCATGGCCCACTGGCCTGTTTCTGCCCTCCTTGGGAAATATTACAAAGCTCTTTCAGTGCTGCTGCTGATAAATGCTCATAAGGCACACAACTCCACTAAAAGCATCAACCTGAAAAGGCACTAAGCTCTAAGTCAGCAAACCTAACTCCCCCAACTAAGTGCCTGGAGATACCCCACTCTGTAAGCAAGTCTCTTGCCTAAAGTCACTCAGCTTTACTTGTTCCCTTGATTAGGAAGTCCATCACTCTGTCTGGTACTCTAGTTCTTGGTTCTGCTGCTGCTGTTCCTCTATTGTACCTCTGCCAGTGCTCTGGTGTTACAACATTCTATCCCTTGGTCAAGCAGGTTCAATGCACAGGTTCAATGCACTGGCTCTTTCTTCTTTGTGATAATAAGATTGCCACTCCTGCTTCAGATCTGGCTCTTCTTATACCCACATTGGAGTTTCAAGATTTTACAATTGCAGTTAACCCTATTAATAATCATTCACAACTGAATCACATAATCCTTCAGCATTTTCTCCCATCTTCTCTTACCCAGACCCATCAGAAAAAATAATTCACCATATCACATATGGTAAGACTATGTTTAATTTTTTTGAAGACCTGATAAATTCTTTTACATAGTGGCTATAACATTTTGTGCATGCAATCCCACCAGCAATGGATGAACATTCCAATTTCTCCATATCCTTGCCAACATTGTTATATTTTTGTTTTCCGATACAACCATCGTATTTCCTGTGAAAGAAGCCATAGTGGTGCAACCACTGACTGAAAGGTTGACAGTTTGAACCCACCATTGGCAAGAGAAAAGTTTTGGAAATTTGTTCCCGTACAGATTATAGCTTCTTCTTGTTGTTGTTAAGTACTGTGGAGTCAGTTCCAACTCATAGTGACCCTGCACAGTGTTTCCAAGGCTATAAATCTTTATGGGAGCAGAAAGTCTTATCTTTCTCCCACAGAATGGCTGGTGGTTTAGAACTGCCAACCTTGAGGTTAGCAGCCCAATTCGTAACCACTACGCTACCAGGGGTCCTTGATTATAGCTTTGGAAACCCTCTACTTAGTTGTATGGGCTTGTTATAAGCACAATAACAATAGTAGGGATGAAGTGGTATCTCATTGTGGTTTTGATTTGCATTTCACTCATGAATCCACTTTCCACCACTTGTCTATTAATTTGTCATATTGTGATGGCTTATGTGTTCCTGTGATGCAGGAAACTCTGTCACCAGTATTTAAAATATCAGCAGCATCACCAGGTGGACAGGTTTCAATAGCTTCCAGAGTAAGACAGACTAGGAAGGAGAGATGGGCCATTTCTTAATGGTTAGCCACTGAAAACTTTACGAATCACAGTAGAACATTTTCAGATATAGTGCCAAGAGATGAGTTCCTCTGGTTGGCAGGCACGCAAAATACAACTGGGGTAGAGCTGCCTCCTTACAGTAGAGTTGACCTTAATGATTTGTATGGAGTTAAGCTTTTGAGACCATCGTTTGCTGATGGCGCATCACTGAAAATGAGAAGAAACAGCTTCAAGTATCCATTAGTAATTGGAGTATGGAATGTCAGGTATGAATCGAAGTCATCAAACATGAAATGGAACACATAAAAATCAATATCCTAAGCACTGGTGAGCTGAAATCAACAGGTATAAGTCATTTTTAAATGGACATTTTACTATGGTTTATAATGCTAGGAATGACAAATTTAAGAAGAATAATATCACATTCATCATGAAAAAGAACATCTCAAGATCTGTCTTGATGTACAATGCTCTCTGTGATAGGATAAGATCTACATAGCTACCAGGAAGCCCAGTTACTACCACTATTATTCAAATTTACTCACCAACCACTAAAGCCGGTGATGATGAAATTGAAGCATTCTATCAACTTTTTCAAGTCCTGGTGTGGCGCTGTGGGTTAATGTGCCAGACTGAAAATCCGTTTGAACTGCAAGGTCAGTGATTCAAGCTCACCAGCTGCTCCTCAGAAACCCTATATAGGGTCGCTATGGGTCTGAACTGACTCAACGGCACTTAACAACAACAACAATTACGGAAAATATTGAAAGTACCATGGACTGCCAGAAGAACAAACAAATCTGTCTTAGAAGTACAGCCAGAATGCATCTTAGAAGTGAGGATGGGAGACTGCATCTCTTATATTTTGGACATGTTGATAGTGGGGTGCCTTCCCTGTTGAGGGACATCATGCTTGGAAAAGTGGAATGCCAGTGAAAATGAGGAAGACTCACAATAAAATGTATTGATACAGTGGCAGTAACAATGAGCTCAAACAAAACAATTGTGAGGCTGTCACAGGACAGGCGGAACAAAATCAGCAATGAATCTACTCTATGGCAACTTGTTTTGTTTTATTTAGTTTTACTGATGAACGAGTCCTGGTGTGGTGCTACGGGATAAACAAGATTGGTTTGAACTACAAGGGTGACAGTTCAAACTCACCAGCCACTTCTCAGAAACTCTACACAAGATCACTATGGGTCAGAGCTTAACAACGATGATGAATGGCAAATATTTCTTTTCATGTGTTTATTGGCAATGTATATATTTTCCTTAGTTAAATGTCTATTTAAATAATTTGTCCATTTTTTATTGCTGATTTTTCTTTTTTTGTTGACTTGTAGAGGTACTTTTCATATTCTGAATTTGTTTTAAATCAAATAAGTACTTCATCGAGTAAATAATTTTTGTCTTTTAAAATACAAATATCTTTATGTCAATATGTAAGAGAGATTTAAAAAACAACTTGTGGATTATTTAAAGTATTTTGATTATGGCTTCACATTTTTACAATAGTAATTTTAATATTAGCATTAAAGTTTTAATAGTCTACCTAAGAACATTGTAATGTTTATATACAAACAAAAGTTACATTTACTACTGTGGGATTCGTTATTGCCATGTTAAACTATGGTGTATTTTTTCTTTTTTTTTTATAAGTTTTTATTGTGAATTGAGTGATACTTTACATGGGGGAACATCAGTGTTATACTCATCCTATTGTATTTGTTTCATTGCAATGATTACAATCCCCTGGGTGCTTCAGTATTCAACAGTATTTGCTTCTATTCCCTTTGGTTTTTTTGTTTTTTGTTTTTTGTTTTTTGTATATGTAACAAATCACTCTGGAATATACAAACAGCCAAGGGGCACACCCTGCAAGCCTGCCTCTTGACCACCAGCACACATCCCCTCTCCCTCCATGAGTCTGGAGTCCTCAGCTGCTCCATTTGTCCATGTCATCATCTCTGCCTCCATCTTTGTTATCGCCACTTTTCTGGGTAGTGTCCCACACTCCACCCCTGCTCTTCTCCCTTTATGGTTCCAGGGTCCTCCGCTCCGGGACTCTACAAAGTTTTTGCTACAAAACTTCTACCTTTACAGTTGCAACAATTGCAATTAGTCCTACTAACAATTACTCACTATTGAATCATTAGAGTCTTGTCCGCATTTTACCAGACCTGTCTAGACAGGATGAAAACCACTCAGTGGGGATTCTACCTTCCCCTGCACACTCTGAATCTAAACTTACTCTTGAAAACTTGTAAACCAGTCACTTTGTGCCTTTACAGTGCTCCCTTTTTAGGTAGCCAATGTCTAAATTGCCCATCCCTATCAACCATGTGTACAGGGGGGACAGGAATGATTCTTGCTGAAATGATTCTTTCCCTCTTGGTTGGTATTTTAAACTACTATATCCATGAGTATAGGTTAAGTTCATTAGATTGTAGTGATCTACACTTGTTTTCTTTTAAAAAAAAAAAAAATGTAATAAAATCCTCCCCCCTCCCTCTTTTCCTTCCTCTAGTCAGGTTCTGAACATCCAGCCATTGAAGCCAGGTCCAATGGGCACTATCTGCAAGTTTGGGTGCCCTTGTGCATATCCCCTCACTTCATATCAACTGGATGCTTCACACTTAGCTTTAGCCTCCGTGGCCATGTCCTGTCCATGGGCTCAGGAGTCCCCAGGTCTCACCATACTTTGGGCCAACCAGCTCTCACCGTATTTCAGGTAGAAGGGGGTCTATGTAACTTGGTAGGACTCAGCCCACCTTTTCTTGCTGCTTTCCCCAACTTCCTCTCAACAGTCAACCAACGTGGTCATCAGCAAGCTTACAGGTCTGTTCATGTATTCCCTTTGAATTTCATTCTTGGGAGGGGGTTTGTCCTGAAGGGACTTGATTGCTTGCCTTGATGGCTCCCTGGCGAACAACTTGCTTGTTCTTGTAGTAGCAAATAAGACTGCCATATTTGTTTTTGGTTTTCCCTGCTTGTCTTTCTTTCAAGAAGTATCTTCTGTTCCTCTATCTGCTTGTCTTTTCAAGTGGGAATTTCCCATCTCAGAAGGTTCTGGATGGGGGTAATCTGTGGCTTTTGAGGGAGATTTAATCAAGTGATTTAAAAAAAAATATGTATAGCATGTATTGCATGTCATTTTTGTTACTCAATAAAGATATATTTGTATTGTTTTCTCTCATTCCTCCTGCTCTTTCACCTTCTCTTCCTTTTTCTTCTTCATTATTATTTTCTATGAAATCTTTCTAGGTTAAGAAAAATCACTTTTAACATATATTCACGTAGGTATTCATTTTCTATGCATCCACTACACTCTTCTTTCTAAAAAAATATTGATATATTGGTCAGATCAAATAAACAAGTTTCAAAGAGAAGAAAACCAAAAACACATATACACATAACCCTATATTTTTAAGCATTCATAATGCAATGTAAAGTTTGCTCTTTTTTGAGACTCTGTTAGTTCCATTTGTGTTTCTGCCATCAGGTGCTGGTGATACCATTTAGGTTCTTGGTACTCAGTGTTCTGTTAATACTGTTGTTGTTGTTAAGTGCTATTGAGTCCATTCTGATTCATAGTTACCCTTTATAAGGTTTCAAAGGAGCAGCTGACAGGCTTGAACTGCTGACCTTGCAGTTTAAACTGACCTTGTGGTTCAGTGCTTATGCTATAGTGCCACACAACAATTGTTAATGATTGTTGCTTAGTATTATTTGGAAACTTGTTAGAAATACGGAAGCTCAGTCTGCTCCCCTATTTCTCACTTACTGAATCAAAATCTGCATTTTAATAAGCTCCTCCAGTGAGAGTCATATGCACATTTAAGTTTTAGAAGCACTAATGTTGTTGTTGTCAGGTGCCATTGAGTCGGAACCGACTCATACCGACCCCATGTGCAGCAGAACGAAACAATGTCCGATCCTGGGCCAACCTCACTACGGCTGCCATATTTGACGCCATCAATGATGCCACCTGGTCCATCCATCTCGTTGGGGGTCTTCTTCTTTTTCTCTGACCCTCCATCTTACCCAGCATGACATCCTTCTCCAGCGACTGTTCCCTCCTGACAATATGTCCAAAGTATGAGAGATGAAGCTTAGCCATCTTGGCCTCCAAGGAGCACTCTGGCTGCACCTCTTCCAAAACAGATCTATTGGTTCTTTTGGCAGTCCATGGCACTTTTAGTATTCTTCTTCAACACCACAACTCAAAGGCATCAATTTTCAATACAGACTATTTAAAATAAGATAAATTATATTTTAGTTGCTCTTACTTACTGATACCATTTACCAACTCTTTCCTCTCTCTATCCCACTGTTGATATATATATATAATATTTCTTTACTTTTTCCTTCTCAATTGGTTATATTTGAAAGTTAAAATCTATGCATCTTAATCCTGATTTAATCTCTCTCTCTTTCTTTCTTTTTTTTTTTCTGTTTGCATTCTCTTTTTTTTTTTTTAAAGCTTTTATTGTGAATTGAGTGATAGTTTACATGGGAGATCATTGGTTTTGCACTCATCTTATTGTATTTTGTTTCATTGCATTGATGACAATCCCCTCAGTGCATCATCATTCAACAGTATTTGCTTCTACTCTCTCTAGTTTTTGTTTGTTTGTTTGTTTTTGATGTACACAAAAACACTCAGGAATATATAATCATTTAAACAACCAAAGGACACATTCTGCAAGCCTGCCTCCTGGCTGCCGGCACACAGCTTTTCTCTTTACATTAGTCTAGAGTCATCAGCTGCTCTATCTCTCCATGTCCTCGTCTCTTCCTCCATCTCTGGTGCTGCTGCTTCTCTGGATAGTGTCCCACATTCCTCTCATGTTCTTCTCCCTTGAGGGTCCTAGGGTCCTGTTTCTGGAATGTAGGATTAACTACTCCCCCCTTTATGTTACAAAACTTCTACCTTTACAGTTGTGACAATTGCATTTAGTCATGATAACAATTATTTACTATTCAATCATAAGATTCTTATCCCTATCTCCTTTCACAAGACCTGTCTAGACAAGATGAAAACTATTCAGTGGGGATTCTACCTTCCCCCGCACACTCTGAAACTAAACTGCCTCTTGAAAATGTGTAAGCTCGCCACTTCGTGCCTATCTAGACCTTCTCCCCTAAAGTAGCCAATGTCTAAATTGCCCATCCCTATCAATTCTGTATACTGAGGAGATAAGCTTGATCCTTTATGTGGAGACTCTTTCCCTCTTGGTATTTTAAGCTACTACATCCATAAGTATAAGTCAAGTTCATCTAACTGGAGAAATTTACACTTGCTTCCTTTATCAAATTTCTTTATCTTCCTCTAATCGAGCTCTGGTCAAATCTTCATTTTAATCTTAAGGAATTCTGGTATAGCAATGGCTAAATATTCAGCTGTTAACCATAAGTAGACCTGAACTCATCAGATGCTATGAGGAAAAAAAGACCTAACAATCAACTTCTATAAAAATGACAGCCTAGAAAACCCTGTTGGACAGTTCTACTGTGTCACATGGGTTCAATTTGAGTTTAAAATGATTTGATGCAATCAGGTTGCGAACCTTAATGGCAGCAGTTCGAAACTACCAGCGGTTCCACAGGAGAAAGATGAGGCTTTCTGCTCCCGTAAAGATTTATAGCCTCAGAAACCCTATACAGGGTCGCTATGAGTCGTTTCCGACTCCATGGCACATAACCACCAACTACCACCACCACCAACAGTCCTGGTGTGGCGCTGTGGGCTAATGTGTCAGACTGCAAAGTTGTTTGAACTGTAAGGTTGGTGGTTCAAGCTCACCAGCTGCTCCTTGGAAACCCTATAAAGGGTTGCTATGGGTCGGAATTGACTCAACAGTACTTAACAACAACAACAACAACAACAATCCTTTAAAGTTACATTTCTATAAGCAATATCACTGCCTTTCTACTTCATAGGTAACTTGTTTAGCCCTTTTATCTTTCCCTTGTTTCTGTCATTTGGGTTTTAAACTAGATTTCTAAGGTTGATAATTCATATATTCCATTCAAATGACAAGTAGATTTATTATGTTTGGTCTATAATTGAATTAAAAGATAAAAAAATTGTATTTAGTGATACTTTTTTGTAATGAGCAACAGAAAACTGAAAAGTTGCTTAAATACATAGGGCTAGAAGGGAAATATCTTCTGTGCTAGTTCAAGTAGTTTGACTATGTTAAGACCAGTATCTCTGTCATTCTGTTAGACTGTCTCATATGGTCATAACATAGCAAGCTCTGTTAGGATCTGAAATGTCCCCTTAACCCACCATTCTCATATAAGGAGTCTTCATTATTCCTGTCAGAAAGAATCTAGAATGTGCCCTGGATCAATCAGTGTCTGCGGCACGTTGCTTGTTCTCTTTATGATAAGGGCATTTACTGTGTGTTGTTCCTATTTGTTTCCCGCCAGTGCATATTATGGAGTCCTGGTGTGGTGGTGTGGAGTAATGCACTGGACTGGAGGGTTGTCTGAATTGCACAGTCAGAAGTTCAAACTCACCAACTGCTTATTGGAAACCCTATACAGGGTCGCTATGGGTCGAATTGACTCGACAGCACTTAACAACAATGTATATTGCAGGTGTTGAGAGGGGCACCTAGTTTATGTTTTAAGTAAGAGGTCAGTAGGCCAGGGCAAGCAAACCATAACTGGAATTGATGGAGAGAACTTTGTATCATCATAGTGTCAGGACTTTGAACTCAAAGGAGCATGTGGGTAAGAATTTCTGTAAATGGATTTGCAGTTTGGCCTGCACGATTTGTTGAGAAGACTATCTCTTCCCCTATTTAAAGTATTTTTGCCCTTTGTAGAATATCAACTGACAATGTTGTTGTTGTTAGGTGCCATTGAGTTGGTACCGACCCATAGTGACCTTATGCACAGCAGAACGAAACACTGCCCGATCCTGGGCCAACCTCACTACTGTTGCCACACTTGAGGCCATTGATGCTGGCACTTGACCAATCCATCTTGTTGGGGGTCTTCTTCTTTTTCTCTGACCCTCCACCTTATCAAACATGATATCCTTTTCCAATGACTGGTCCCTCCTGATGGGGAAATATGAGATCTTCTACTTTGTTCTTTTTTTAAATAATGATTTGTTTATCTTTCCTTTCCACATAAAGTTAATGATTAGTTTTTCCATGCCTTTAAAGAATGATGTCGGAATATGGATTGGGATTGCATTATATATATAGATTGCTTTCCATAGTGTGGACATTTCCACGATATTAGGTCTTCCTATCCATAAGCATGATATATTCCTTAATTTCTTGTAGTAGTGTTTCGTAGGAGCCCTGGTAGCCTAGTGGATTATGAGCTGGGCTGCTAACCATAAGGTCAATAGTTCAAATCTCCCAGCTGCTACATGGGAGAAAGATGAGGCTTTCTGCTCCCATAAAGATTTACAGCTTCGGAAAATGTATGAATTGGTTGCTATGAGTGGGAACCAACTCCACGGCACACAACCACCATCACCAGTGTTTTGCAGTTTTCTTTGTATAGGTCTTTTGTTTCTTTGGTTCTGTTTATTCCCAAGTACTTAATCTTTTGGGTGACTATTATAAATGGTATTGTTTTCCTGATTTCCTTTACAGATCTCTCTGTTAGTGTAAAGAAATACAACTGATTTTGGATATTGATCTTATACCCTGACACTTTGTCAAATCTATCAATGAATTTCAATACTTTTCTTGCTGAGTGTTTGGGATTTTCTAAGTATAGAGTTATATTTTCTGAAAATAGAGAGAATTCTCTATTGTAT
>NW_006408576.1:92316-92859 GCF_000296735.1 Chrysochloris asiatica
TGGCCAATCAGGTCTCCAACTGGGTTCACAGGAGTCAATTGAACATTGTAGGGATTAGCTTGCAGCTTTATCGCTGTTTTCCCTCACTTCCTCTTATCGGTGCGTGTATTCCCTTTGAGTGTTAGTCTTGGAAGGGGGTTTTCTCTGAGGGGATCTGACCACTTGCCTTGATGTCTCCTGGGCAAGCAACTTGCTTGTTCTCGTAGTAATCAGTGGGTCTGCTTATATTGTTTTGTATTTTTCCTGTCGGTCTTTCTTTCAAGAAGTATCTTCTGTTGTTCTAGTTGCTCCAGGATGGTCTGTTTGTCCTTTCAAGTGGAAATTTCCCATCTCTGAAGATTGTGGATGAGGTTCAGGATTCCACCTATTGTCTTATGTAATGCAGAGGCTCTGCAGGAAGCCTTCTTCACTGGGCATGTTGTAGCCCCATTTTAGGTATTCCAATTAATTATAGGCAGAAGACAGTCTTACAAGCTTTCTGTGGTGATATTTCTGGCTATTCCTTTCTCTCCCCCTCAACTGTCTACTTTATAATGGTATGCA
>NW_006408576.1:96753-123377 GCF_000296735.1 Chrysochloris asiatica
TGGGCAACTTCTACCCCCTTTAAAGTATTCCAATCAGTTATAGGCTGAAAATGAACTTACAAGTTTCTATTGTGATACAAATGTCTTTTCTTCATCAATTGATATGATCATATTATTTTTTTTTTTACTTTGTTTTATTTTAGTGGTGTGTTACATTGATTTTTTTTTCCTAATATTAAACCATCCCTGTATAATTGCTATGAATCCCACTTGGTCATGATTTTTTTTTTTTTTAACATATATTATTCAATATTATTGGCTAGGATTTTGTTGAAATTTTTTGTACCTATGTACATGAGGCCTATTGGGCTATAATTCTCTGATTTTGTGATGTCTTTGACTGATTTTGTTATCAAAATTATGCTTGATTCATAAAATGAATTTGAGAATTTTCCATCCTTTTGTATATTTTGGAATTGTTTGAGTAGAATTGGTTCATCTCCTCCCTGAGTATTTGCTAGAATTCACCAGTAAATCCATATAGGCCTGGACTTATTTTGATTGCGAGTTTTTAAATGACTTGATGAATTTCTTCTCTTCCAGTAGGACTATTCAGGTTTTCTTCTTCAGTCTGTGTTAGTTTAGGTAGATCACTTATTTCTAGAAATGTGTCCATTTCTTCTACAGAGTTGAAATACAATTCTTCATAGTAATGTGTTATTATCCTTTTTTATTTCCATTAGTTCTGTTGTGACATCACCCATGTAATTTCTTATTTGTGTTATTTGTATATGCTCATTCTTTTCTTTTGTAAGATTTGCCAATGGTTTGTCAATTTTATTAATCCTTTCAAAGAACCTACTTATTGTCTTGTTGATTGTCTTTCTATTGTTTTTTAATTTTCCACTTCATTTATTTCTCCTCTAATCTTTATTATTTCTTTTCTTCTCGTGGCTGTAAATTTACTTTGCTGCTCTTAATCTAATTGTTGGATTAAGGTGTTGCTTTTTGTTCTTCCTTTTTTTGCTTTTTTGTTGTTGTTGTTACGTGTGTGTTTATTGCTATATATTACCCTCTGAGTCCTATTTTGCTGTTTCCCAAAGGTTTTGATATGTTGTGTTGTTTTCATTTGATTCAAGAAAATTTTTAGTTTCCTTTTTGTTTTGTTTTACTACCCCATAGATTTAAACAGGGTGTTATTCAATATTCATGTATCTCATTTTTTCCTTTGATTTTCCTATTGTTCATTTCTAATTTTGTAATGCTGTGATCTGAGAAGATGCTTTGTAGTTCAATGATGTTTTAAAATTTATTGAAGTTTGCTGTGTGGCCTAACATATGGTCTATATTGGAGATGTACACTGGAAAAGAATGTATACTTTGCTGTTTTGGGGTTGAGGTCTCTGTATATATCTGTGAGGTCAAGTTGGTTGATTATGTTGTTTAGTCCTTCTGTGTCTTTGTGAAGCTTCTTTTTAGTTGTTTTGTACTTCATCAAAAGTGGTGTATAAAAATCTACTATTATTGTAGAATTGTCTATTTCCTTCTTCATTTCTGTTAGATTTTGATTTATGTATTTTGAGGCTCTGTAATTGGGAGCATAGATATTAATTATGGTTATGTCATCTTACTCAGTTGAACTCTTAATCAGGATATAATATCCTTGTTTATCACTTATGCAAGTTTTTGCCTTTAGCTATTTATCAGATATTAAAGTTGCCACTCCTGCTTATTTTTTATGGACAGTTTTATTGACATATTTTTCCACCCTTTAATTTTTAGTCTATTTTTGTGTTTGTGTGTAAGACATGTCTTTTGTAGACAGCATATTGAAGGATAATATTTTCTTATCCATTCTGCTACTCTCTATCTCTTGTCTGATGCATTTATTCCATTTACACTCAGTGTAATTATTGGTAGGTTTGAATTAATTGCTGTATGCTTTTTTTGTGGAGCTGTTGCCTTCTTTGTTCAATGTAATTTTCTGTGCTAAGTTCATGTTACTTATGAATTTTCTTTTAATTTTAATTTCTGTTGTGTCAATGTTTTTACTAATATCTTTCTGATTTTCCTCCTTTTAATTGTGATATGCAGGTGTATTAATTTTCTTTGTTACAAGTTACACTGCAATTTATTAATTTCTTGACCCCATTTTAAAAAACTTTGTTTTATCTTGAAATTTACTTGACTTTCTTCCCATTTAGAAGTTCTGTATCCATATTATTTGATTTTTTGCTTTATAGTTAACCTCACTATAAATTGATATCTTTGGTTCCTTATTTTCAGTCTTCTTGGTTCATTTTGCTTTGAATACTTCTATATCTGAATTGAGTTATGAGGGTTGTTGTCATGTATGTTAATCTTTGGTTATTATCTGCTGTTTTTTGTTCTCAGTTCAAAAAACACCCTTTAATATTTTTTGTAAACTTGTTTTGGCTATTATAAATTCCTTTGATTTTTGTTCATGAGAAAATGTCCTAATTTCATAATTATAATTGAGGGAGAATTTTGCTGGCCATATGATTTTTGGTTAGCAATGATTTTCTTTCAGAGTTTTGTACGTATCATTCCATTGTCTTCTTGCCTACTTGGTTTCTGCTGGAAAATCAGAGTCTAGTCTTGTTGGTCCTCCTTTGTAGGTAACTTTTTATTTTTCCTAAACTTCTCTCAGGATTCTTTCCTTTTCTTTGGTTTTTGGAAAGTTTGATTATGAAATGTCTGCTTTTGAGATCTATCCTGCTTGGGGTTTATTCAGTTTTTCAAAGGCTTTTCTTCTTATTTCATGATATTAGGGAAGTTTTCTTCTAATAACTATTTGGCAATTTTCTCTGTGCTTTTTACTGTCTCATCCTGTTCTTGAATTCTGATCACCCATATGTTTTCCCCTTCGTATTTTCCCACATATCTCTTAGACTTTTATTGGATTGTTTCATTCTTTTTTTCTGACTATTCTTCTAGCATACTAGCATTGAGATTTATCTTCAAACTCAGTAACATCACTAATTTGGGCTTTCTTTATTTCAATTCCACTTCATTGCCCTTACAATGTATTATCCATTTCTGAAATCTTAGTGTTAATCTTCCAGATTTCTAATTGAAGTTTTCGTATTAGTTCAAAATTTGGATTTATTTTGTGTTTTCCTGTAGTGTTTCCCTCGATTCTACTAAAAAAAAAAAAAAAAAATCGTGTCCTCCTTGCTTTCTTATATCTTTTGTCAATTCTTTGAAGTTACCTGAGTATCTTTCTTTTGAATTTTTCTTATAGTATTTTCATTTTCTCTTCTTTGTGTGAGCTAAAATTCTCTGTTGCCTTCGGGATATTGTGGTGTTGTATTTGTGTTTAATTGATGATTATATGTGTCTCACCAGCTGTCTCCTGTGGGTGTGGTTGTTGTTAGTGTTGTTATGTGCTGTGGAGTTGGTTCTGACTCATAGTGACCCTATACAGGGTTTCTGAGGCTATAAATCTTTATGGAAGCAGAAAGCCTCATCTTTCTCCCATAGAACAGCTGGTAGTTTCAAACTGCTGACCTTGTGGTTTGTAGCCGGATTCGTAACCACTATGCTACCAGAGCTCCTTGCGGGTGTAATT
Source organism: Chrysochloris asiatica (assembly GCF_000296735.1). Lineage (NCBI taxonomy): Eukaryota > Metazoa > Chordata > Mammalia > Afrosoricida > Chrysochloridae > Chrysochloris > Chrysochloris asiatica. Next base: position 100,286 of record NW_006408576.1, read on the forward strand.
AAATAATGGGAATATGTGCACTGTTCTCTGTTGCTATTTGTGCACCTCAGTTTAGGGGTAGTTTGACTGGTGTTGGCTGCAGTTTATCATTAAATCAGGCAGTATAGGGGTTGGTGTTGGCTTTTGCCCAGTGAATAGAGCTGCAGAGGGTATGGTTGTGGCTGGGCTGTATGGGCATGATTCTAGTCTCCTTTCACATCACTAGTGTGAGTCTCTTCTGCCAGGCCACCTTCTGTTGTCAACATTGCTCATACAAATTCAATATGGCTATGCTTTGTCTGACCAACTTTTTACCAGGGAGATTGTGTCCCTATCTCGTTGTCCTGTTCAGCTTATTCTCCCGGAAAGAACTCAATCCCCTTCTCTAACCTTTCCTCTGAAGTTCAGGTTTCCAAGATTTTCATCTGTGTTTGTTTTATTTGATCTTTCCGGTCTCTGTTGTAAAGGGTTCATGTAGCACATCTGCCTAGTCAACCATCTTGTCAGAAGTCAATTCAGGGCTTTTGATACACATGTTCATACTCTTTCCACTATTTCTTATAGTTTCATATGCTGATTAAAAGTTCTTGTGTGGCACTGTAGGATACACACTGAACTTCTAATTGCAAGAGCTAAGGTTCAAATCCGCCAGCTGCTCCTCACAATTCCTATACAGAATCACTGTGAGTTTGCACTGACTCCACATCACTTAACAACAACAGCATGTATACAATACAGGTTTTTCAAAATAAAAGAACAAGGAATAGTTCTTTTTGGGTAGCAATACTCTTGGATGACCAATTAGATCAAAGATGGTTAAGAGTGACTAAGTTGTATTTCTTTATCTCACAGGACAAGTAATTGTAGGGAAAAACTGAACTGTAATCTTTCTAAGCAACTACTGAAGAAGGCGTTGTTGGATGTGAAGATGGCATTTGAATGGGAGCTATAAATATTTAGTATCTAAAACATCAAGAAGACTGAATGGGAATAAATTTACCTTAAAGTACTCAATTTGATAATTTGGTAAACAAATTATTATTGATATTAAGTTAAATCAATGAATTTGTAAGCTGAGAACTCTCTGTGCCTGTACACGGTAAACAAAATACTGTTATTTTATATGTGCTTAATATTTTTTGTTAGTTTATTCCTTAATGTAATTTATTAAAATATGTTTGTCATGTATGGTTCAGTCTTACTGAGAGAGAGGACTATGCTTTCAGATAACATGCAGTTAATTATCAAGATAAATGTTTAACAATTATATTAACCTCAATGTTACCTGTTTTTACTGTAGGGGTACTCTGATACCCTTGCCTCCCTTTGTTGCTGTGGAAACCACTCTGTGAATTTATCTTTCCTTTGAGATGAAGCTTAATTATCATTAAATTTCAGTCTTTTTGCTTTCTGTGGAACTGCAATCTTGTTATTTAATAACCATCTATTCTGCTTAACGTAGCTTTATTTTTCTCCTGAATCCTTTTTGTTTTGTTTTGTTTTAACAGTAAATGGAGTCATTAACTGTAAAGAGTCACTATCACAAAGATATACTTAAGGAAACATAGTATATTTATTTTTGAATTTTGTTAGATGTATGAAGTATATGAAGTGTATGAAGTGTATAGTTTGACTGTAAGAGAAATAATTAATTTGTATTTATATAAAGTTAATCAAGGACCCTGCCTCCTACTTGTCTCCTTGGTAGTTAGGTGAGTATCCTTATAATCTGTTTCTATTGATACAGATAAACATATGAAGCTCTTTTTCTCTCTCACTCTCATTCTCAAGAATAAACTGAATCTTTTATACATTTAAAAACACAATAAAAGTCATTTATGTTGCCCAAGGAATTCTGATGAAAATTACTTGCTTATCCAGAAATGAGTATTTATCTTGGCAGACTGTAGCTCAGAATCTGATTTAAAATCCAGGTAGAAAAAGATTGATCACTTAATTGAAGAATAAATGTCTTTGATGTACAAAATTTTCCTCCTGTAAAGGCTAAAACATCTCCTTAAATGATTCCATAAACATTTAAAAATTATAAAATGAAAAGTGAATTAATTACTCTCACCACTTATTGATTGACATAATTATGCAGGTTTAACAAAGTGAATAGATTTACAATGTTTAGTGGTCCAGAATTGAGGCAAAACGTCCCTTCCCAACTTTATTTTAGATAACCAATGGTTACAGAAAACATTTTGTTTCCAGTAGAACTGTTATCCAATTACTTGCCCCAGTAAAGATAAAACTGGGAGGTTTTCCATAAAGTGGATTGGAAATAGTCAGTGTTAGTTATAAGAGGTGATCTGTTATGTGCATGTTGACAGTATCAGCATCAGTTCAAACACTGAAAATTGTAAGCCTGTGATTTAGATATAAGTCTAAATAATGAGTTTCTTAACTATATTAAAGAGTGAATGTTTTTATAAAAAAACTTTTTATTGTGAAAATTGAGTGAAGGGTTACAGAGCAGATAATCAGTTTTACATTCAATAAATCATATACTTTGCTTCATGTCAATGATTGCAATGAAATATCACTTATCCCCATGATTCTTGTTTCCATTCCTGCTTCTTTTTCAGCATTTCTGAATTTTATGCTGAGGTATATGGTGTGTATACCTTACTAGTGTTGTTGTATCCACAGTTTACACATGTATTCCTTGGCTCAAAATTGAATCACAAGGTTAGTTCAGTTCCAGACCTGAAGAGTGACCAAAGGCCATAGTTTTGGGTTCCTCTAATCTCTTTCTGACCAATAAGCCTATTATAAAAAAATAATTTTGATTCTTGCTTCAGATTTTCTTCATTCTATCCAGGACCTTCTAATGTGATTCCTTTCAGAGTAGTTAATAGTTGTAGCCAGGTGCCATCTATTATTCTGGTCTCAGGGAAGTAGAAGCTAATGTTCACATTTTCCATTAGTCCATTGAACTAATTGATTCTAAGCACTTTCAGTTTTTATCACTCTTCTTTCCTCTACACAAGGAGAAAACAATAGTTGCTCCTTAGACAGTTGCTCATGAACTTTTAAAATCATAGTCAGTAGTCACTAAAGTAAAATGTAGAACATTGTGTTTGTGAACTATGTTAGGCCAATTGACCATGGTGTCCTCCCAAAGATGGGCTTGAGCTTCCAGGCAGTGAGGTTGGGGAAATAATCAGCAGGACAAGGAACCACTTGGTTTCATTAAATCTACTTGCCTCTTTGACTGAGGCAGGTATTACTTGCACAAAAACTCTTCCTATCTAAATAATTATATAAATCTAAGTATAATAAGTGGAGTCCTGCTGTGGTGCTGTAGGTTAATGCACCAGACTGCAAAACAATTTAAACTGCAAGGTCGGAAGTTCAAGTTCACCAGCTGCTCCTCGGAAACCCTAAACAGGGTCACTTTGGGTCAGAATTGACTCGACGGCACTTAACAACAACAAGTATAATAAGTACCAATTGACTGACACAGACTATAGGTTTAAAAGGAATTAGAGAAGGAAAAGGTTAATTTGATGAACACTGATTTCTAGCCCTGTGATGGGTGTAAGGGTAACAGAAGGGGATTAAAAATTTTTCATTAAAACATTCCATTATATTATAAATCCATTTTTAAATGAAATTTTGAAGCCTTCCTGTTTTTCAATGATGACAGTGACCATACTGCCAGTGGTAGTACTTCTACACCCATTGATCTGGTTCGCCAATATTTTGAATTCATGACAACATTAAAAAAACTACTATCTGACTATTTTGCATGTTAATGATATATGTCTGACAGAGAAGAATGTCGATGTGGGACATGAGTAACACTTGCTGTGATGGCTAAGGTTATATGTTAACTTGGCTGGGTCATGGCACTCAGTGATTTGACAATTATGTTTTTGTTGTTGTTGTTAGGTGCAGTTAAGTCGGTGCTGACTCATAATGACCCCATGCACAACAGAATGAAATATTGACTGGTCCTGAGCCATCTTCACAGTTGTTATGTCTGAGCCCATTGCTGCTGCCACTGTGTCAATCTATCTCCTTGGGGGTCTTGCTCTTTTTGACTGACCCTCCATTTTACCAAGCATGATGTTCATCTCCAGGGACTGCCCCCTCCTGATAACCTGTCAGAATTATGAGAGACTAAGTTTTACTATAAGGAGCTCTGGTAGCGTAGTGGTTACGAATCGGGATGCTAACCTCAGGGTCAGCAGTTCGAAACTACCAGCTGTTTCACTGGAGAACATGAGGCTTTCTGTTCCCATAAAGATTTACAGCCTCAGAAACCCTGTACAGGGTAGCTATGAGTCAGAACTGACTCCATGGCACATAACCACCACCACCACCACCAGGTTTTACTATCCTAGCTTCTAAGGAGCATTCTGTCTGTACCTCTTCTAACATAAATTTAGTTATTCTTCTTGAAGCCTGTGGTGATTTTAATATTCTTCTCCAACACCATAACTCAAATGCATCAATTCTACGGTCTTTTGTATTCATTGTCCAACTTTCACATGCATGAGGCTACTGAAAATACCATAGCTTGGGTCAGGTGCATTTTAGTCCTTGAACTAATATTTTTATTCTAATGCAATCCATCATCGATTTCTTGACTGCTACTTCCATGAGTGTTGATAGTGGATCCAAGCAAAATAAAGTTTCTGACAACTTCAATCTTTTTTCCATTCTTCATGATGCTATTTATTGTTTCCTTTGTGAAGATTTTTTTTCCCTTTACTTTGAGGTGCAATTCATACTAAAGGCTGTAGTCTTTGATCTTCATTAGTAAGCATTTTAAGTCCTCTTTGCTTCCAGTGAGCAAAGTTGTATCATCTGCATATAGTAGGTTGTTAATGAGTTTTCCTCCAATCATGATGCCACATTCTTCTTCCTATAATTCTCAAATTATTTGCTCAGCATGCACATTGAATAAGTATGGTGAAATTATACCACCCTGACACACACCTTTCCTGATTTTAAACTACTTGGTATCCCCTTGTTCTGTTCTAATTATTGCATCTTTGTCTATATACAGGTTCCTTATGAACACTGTTAAGTGTTCCGAATTACCTATTTTTCTCAATGTCATTCATAGTTTGTTATCATCTACATAGTCAGGTAAACATCTTACTGGTACTCCCTGCTTTCAGTCAAGATCCATCTGATGTCAGCAATGAAATCCTTAGTTCCGCATCCTCTTTTAAAACAGTAATTGAATTTCTGGCAGTTCCCTGTTGATGTACTGTTGCAACTGCTTTTGAAATATCTTCAGCAAAATTTCACTTGCATGTGATATTAATGTAACTGTTCAATGATGTCTGTATTCTGTTGGGACACCTCTCTTTGGAATGGGCACAAATATGGATCTTTTCTAATTGGTTGGCCAGGCAGCTGCCTTCACATTTATTTGCATAAATGCCTAATTATATCATTACACAACAGTGTACTGGAGGCTGTTTGGTTGTTATGTAATGATATAATTAGCAGTCAGGCAACGATATAACTTTGTAGTTATGTAATGGTGTAATCACTCTCTTTTTTTGGATCTGATATGATCATCCTCCATTTTCATATAACACTAATTTTCACAAAATGACCTGGTCTCTGAAACTTAACTGTGTTGATAAGTGAAGAGATGGTGTGTATTATATGGCAATAACTATATTTAGCTAGAAACATTCATTCCTTCCATAAACATTTATCGAATACTCATTATATGTCAAGCACTATTCTAGGTACTAGAAATGAATAAAGAGAGAGAAAAAAACTTACTCTCATGGAACTTACCTTCTAGTGAGAGCATAATGATAATAAAGAAATAAGTAAAATATATATTGGCTATGACAAAAATGATATAAAGATAAAGTAGGGCAAGAGCAGGATAGTGAATATAGGAAGAATGTTTGCAGTATTATTGTAGTATTATGTAGTATTACAATATACTGCAATATATTGTAGCATTATATAATCTATTTATAACTCTATGAGACAGGCATTATGTCTATTATTACTTTGTAAGCTTGAAATTTAAGACACAGACTCCTAAATAAATCACCCATGACTGTCTTTAAGAGTAAGTGGTAGAACTAAATGTAATCCCATGCTTTTAACAAAAAAAATTCAACATTTAAAAATATTGACTAAAAATGATGAGATGTATTTGTCAGAAATATGTCACAGGGAATGGATATAATATAGTAAATGTTTATTCTTTTGCGTAAAACTAAATTATACAATAAATGTAGCCCACTTTCTATGAAAAGATACTTTTATTGGATTTCCATCTTTACAGTAAATCAGATTAGGAATGTTACATATCTCTTCTTTGGAATTTCACACAACTATAAAACTTTCTTGATGAGAGTACAACACAGATCTTTTGTGCTTGTAAAACATCTGGAATTTAATTCAGATTAAAAAAGAGAAATTGTGGGGGAGAGTAATAAATGTTTAGGTCTATATTCAGTTTAGGAATTTGTCAGCCAGTTGGTGTTTTTAGCATTTGCTAATCCTGGGAGAGTTGTTAACTGAAAGAGGTAACATTTAGTGCAGTGCAAAATGTCTAACAATTGTCCACTTAAGTGAATCCAAAGAAAATACAAAGATTACAAAGTAGTGTTCCAAACTAAAGATCAGGAGACAAATACATTTTTTGTTCATTTGGACAGGAGCCTTGGCTGAATTGTTTTTTTTCCTCTCTGACATTCTCTCTTACCAAGGTTTAAGTGACTATACTGACAGCAGGTAAACCTTTGGGCTATTTTTTCACTGCTAGTTTTGAACCTGTTTCTCCAACAAAATCTCTTGAAACCAACTGCTGTTTATAGTGGAGAGTGTCAAGAGACTTATTCTGGCTGTATGGAGAGGAAAAAGGTCATATATATTTACAACCTTTATGGTGAGTTTCTGTTCCCCAAATTGAAAACACATTGAAGACTCTTTCGTTGGCCCTGAGCTGCCTAGCCCAAGAAGGCCACCCACTACTCCATGGCCTCAGACCTGAGCATCTCTTCCTTGGGGCCTCTTCTCATTTTCTTTCCCACTGTCCTGGCTGCCTTCTGTTCTCACCTCTACAGCCCATCTGGCCTAATCTCTGCTGACATACTGAAGTTTCTCTAGGTGTTGGGCAGCATGTGTCTGAAGCTACTGCTGCTGCTTCCCATGTGATTTCTTGAGCCTGCGCCACATCCGGATAGCTAACCTATATCATGCTGGAGCTGTTGCTTTGGTTTCAGTTTTTTCCTCATTTATTCATACACATTCTTTAGTATTTAATTGAGGTTTTTTCTCACTGGAGTATTAAGAAACTCATATATTTGAATTGAGGAAAGAGGAAAGATTAATTAAAAATTTTTTTACATAAAATGAATAAGAGTTAATGTCTTCAGTAGTGAACTTCATTATATGGTTCTGTAACAGTGTAATCAAAGTGTAGCAGAGAATGAATGGATCATCTGATTACTATTCTATTTGTTGAGAAATTAGAGGATTTACTTCTCTAGGCCAGGAATCTTTGAAGTGGAAAGTGGACCTTCTAGGGTTGTAAAAAGCAATATAGTGGAATGTGGGTTGAAGACAATAGAGCTACTTATACATATTTCTAGCTTGTCACTCATAATCACCAGGTTTGCCTAGGTTTTAGTATATGATTATATACTAAGTGCCATCAGGTTGATTCTGATTCATAGTAAGCCTGTAGGTCAAAATAGAACTGCCCCAGAGGGTTTCTGAGGCTGTAAATCAATGTGCCAGACTGCAAAGTTGTTTGAACTGCAAGGTTGGGGGGTTCAAGCTCACCAGCTGCTCCTTAGAAACCCTATACAGAGTTACTATGGTTCAGAATCCACTTGACGACACTTATCAACAACAACAAAACTCTTTAGGGAAGCAGACTGCCTCATCTTTCTCCCTAGGAGTATTTGGTGGATTTCAATTGCTGACCTTTCACCCAAAACTTAACCTACTAGATAAGTACCCATAATGGAATTGTATGCTGAAAAACATTTGCTGAAGTACAAAATAAAAAATGTATGCCAGTTTTTCTTCCTAGATTTTAAGCCTCATAAGAGTAATAATATATACGTTTTATTTTTCATTGCCTACTTCTTTAGTATTCAGCTGAAGGCATAAAACATAAAGTTTTTGTTGTTAAGTGCCATCAAGTTGATTCCAACCATAGCAACCCTGTATAAGGGTTTCCAAGGAGCAACTACTGAGCTTGAACTGCCGATGTTGCAGTTCAAACAGCTTTGTAGTCTGGCTCACTAACTCACAGCACCACACCAGGACTCCTAATAAGATGCTTAATGAATGCTCATTGATTGTTTAAATCAATGCGTTTATTCAGCACAGTGACCAAGAGTAGAAATTTTAGACAAATTGTTGGAAAAAAATTTTCAGTCATAAAGACTTTTCATTATTTTCAAATCAAAAGCATTTGCTTAGGTTATACTGAAAATTTTGTAATAATGTGAAAAATTATTTACAGGGAGTTATAATTGATATTGCAGAAACTGTTGATATTCCAATTCAGAATGCTACACTAATCTGCAAGGTGAAAAGATATTGTACATGAGAGTATTTTGTTACGGGCGCCCAGTGCTTCCTGCATGAGTGGTGAATCAGTGCATACCATCTCAATTCTGTTATGGCACACTTTCTTTTAATGTAATTTAGTAGAATTCAAATGGAATTTTGGACTCATTGCTGGATAGATATTTATAGGGCAAGTGTGGTGGGTAGGCTCAAGGAGGAATTCAAATTCCTTAACCACACAATTTGCTGAGAACATTTTGGTGGTGGTGGTGTGCCGTGGAGTCGGTTCTGACTTACAGCGACCCTGTACAGGGTTTCCGAGGCTGTAAATCTTTACGAGAGCAGAAAGCCTCATCTTCTCCCGCAGAACAGCTGATAGTTTCAAATTGCTGACCTTGAGGTGAGAAGCCCGATTCATAACCACTACACTACCAGAGCTCCTTAGGGGACTTAAATATAGACTTGCTGGATGTTCCTAACTCACCCTTATAGGTCATTTAGAATGATAGAAACGAAATTTAGTTTAAATCCCAGAAAGGGGGAAATTTAATGTGTTCTATTGGATTGAGGAAGGTCATGTGGTAGGATATTGAACTTGTAGGATATTAGGAATCTGAAAGGTGAAGGAAAAAGAGATGGGAACTAACATTTTCTGAACCTGCCTCAGGTGCTGTACTCAAACAGAAACCTATTGTCCTGGAGTCAATGCTGACTCGTAGTGGCCCTATAGGACAAAGTAGAACTGCTCCCTACACTTTCCAAGGTTGTCATTTTTATGGACTAGTCCTAGTGTGGCGCTGTAGATTAATGCGCCAGACCACAAAGCCATTTGAACTGCAAGGTCAGCGGTTCAAGCTCACCAGCTACTCCTCGAAAACCCTATACAGGGTCATTATGGGTCGGAATCCACTCAACGGCACTTCACAACAACAACAACAACAACATCTCTATGGAAGCAGACTACTACTTCTTTCTCCCACAGATTGGTGGTAGAACAGCTGACTTTCTAGCAGTAGAGCGCTTGACCACTGTACTACCAGAGCTTTTTGAAGGCAAAAGAAGTGAAAATTAATGTTTTCCCAGGACATATTCAGGTCCTGTGCTAGGGACTCTTTAGAAGTCATCTCATTCATGACAAAGTTTTGGTCCCAGTTGTGCTACTAATTAGGTTGTGATCCTGGACACATTACTTAACCTTTTTAACCTCTGTGTCCTCATATTTAAAATAAGAAAGTTAAATTAGAAGATCTCTTAGGAGCCATTCATATTCTTTGCAAATTTATTGGTGTGGTTATGATGACTCACTATTCACCAAAGTAAACGGTATTTTTCACTTTTCAACTAAATTGCTTTTTGTTGTATAGTCAGAGCTGTCAACCCACACAAGAGAGGAAAGTTAGAGATTTTAGTTTAATTAAAGCATTTATTGTGATGGAATAAAAAATCAGACACTGTAACTGTCAGCACTACTAGTGGCATCAAGTCAATGGTTTGGCAGGGATGTTATACAGAGGATTCTTGTAATCAATGGGAGATTGGGCACAGTTAGTCCACAGGGGCACTTGTAAGTATAAAATCTGCGGATCTCTTTCCTGTCTAGCTAGGGGCCACCTAAGGCTTGCATAAAGAATGGTGCAATTAAGAAGTTGGGAAGGAACTCTCACCAATTAAACAGCTATTATGATTGTTTCAAATTGTTATTTAGTTGATGGCTGTAGCTTCTGCAATTGCCTTACTGAGCCTTCATATTTATCTTGTAATTCTTTTCAGATTCCCACCCCCAGTTTCTCAGCAACACCTCTGCATTGTTTCCATAAATGTTTTCTTTTAATGGGAGAATTACATGTGAAACACTTAAATGAGTCAGAGAGGATAGGAAATTTAATCAAATTGGCACCTAAATCCTTGTTCCTTTAGGAGAACTTGTCTCTTGTTTTGGCAAAAAGTTTTCTTTCTTTTTTGAAAAACACCTTTTTTTATTAGGCTTATCCTCTAGGATTCAAGGTGCCTATTGCCTCGTACCTTATCACCATTGTTTTATAAGAGACAAACCTTCAAATTAGCGAAGTATAAATTTGAAATCTAAGACATGGCAGTCATAGTGATAATAAGAGGAAAAACAGACTAAGAAACCTAATTTTTATATTGTTTTCAGAATAGAATAACAACTACATGATTGTCGAATCTGGTATTCATCCAAAAAGGGAGCCTATTTCAAGGAGCAGAAATAATAAAATACTAGTTCCCATCCCCCTTTTGAAAGAACTAGCAAGTTACACTATAATATTAGGACAAGTTTATTCATTTTACATGTTCCAAGTGTAAATCACTATTAAGTGTATGTGGTCTGATAGAAAGGATGAGGCTAGCCAAGTATCTGGCACCCCTTATATGTCCATGTTTAATGAACACTGATTAGACAGGCCTTATGCCATACAAGCATTCTGTTCATAATATAAGACATCTGTTGAATGTGTTAGAGTACATGGGTCAGGATTGTATAGGACTAACAGGAGTTTTCATTCAATGGCACCAAAATTAGGAAGAAGCCCTATAGTAACTCAAATTCGAAAAAGAAATGAAACTTTTTCTTTAAGAAATGTATTCTTCTTAACTTCCATTCTTCTTTGCTCATTTTCTTTCTCCTCTGGGTACCCAAATAAAGGCAAAATTCCATGATCAAAGTTTTGCATGGCAGTCCACTGGCCACTTTCTTGGCTTCTGGCCAAATTGCTTATGCACCAGTACTAGAATTTTTCATCTTCTCCATGGTGGCTTAATAAGTGACAGAAAAAGCACTGAGATATAAACAGCCCAGCACTGTGTTTGCAGTGAGGTTGGAAAAAGACCAGCGCCCACCCTTTTGCCCTGACACAGCATTACTTGGTTTGACCTAGCATAATTCAGGCACTTCATACTTACTCTGCTTTTGGACACATGAAATCAATATAGCACGTGTTAATTATGAAACAGTGATTAAAATTTGAGACTTTCGTCTTGATTGGATTTGACACTTCAAACATCCTGAAGAAGTTCTTTTCCAAGGGCACTAAGCAATATGACTCAGCTCTTAATCAAAGGCAGGCAAGGTTACCAGCCCCATCTTGTTTAGAATTTTCAACAGCATGATGAAGAAAGAAATCTCAGAATAAGAAAATGGTTAAATTAGAAAAATGTGAGATTTAGGTGGACAATTCCAAATTGTATTGTTTATGGCAGTGCCACAATGCTTAGGATGCTCATATTGGATTTTCAATAAACAGAGTAAGTATAACTCTGGAAGAAAATACAAGAAACAATTCCCATGATTTTTCTGGCAGATGGTTCTGGTTGGCTAGCAAATAGGTGTGGTGAGAAACTATTTTCTGTCTTCTTTTTTATTGTGGTGCTGTAGGACAATGCCATGGGCCACAAAGTCTGTTTGAACTATAAAGTCGGTGGTTCAAACTCACCAGCTCCTCCTTGGAAACCCTATCCAGGGTCGCTATGAGTTAGAACCAACTAGACAGCACTTAGGAAAAGTGAATATACAAGTCACAAAACAATTGCCATTTTAGCATTCTTGGCATGTGGACTTTATTGGCATTAATTGTATCTATCATGATGTGCCACCATCACGGTTATCTCTTTCAAGCTTTTCTATCACCCTTCATGGAACCTCAGGAGTCTCTAAGAAGTAAGACCTCCTTTTGCCCTCCCACACTATTTTGTACCTTTTGAATTCTATACAGCAAGATTTTTTGAAGTACTTTTGTTGTTGTTGTTGTTGTTAAAGAAAGAAAGGAAAATCTGTAGGCCTCTGGGTAATAAGAAGCCCAACATTTTCCCATGAACTTAGGTGACCTTTCTTGTTTCCAGTTTGAAATCATATAAAATGAAGAAACAGAAGCAGAAAACGACCTTTTCAAGATCTTCTTTTTCTGATCAAACTTGGTTTGTTCAGTGGACCTGGTGGTGCTACATCAGACACCAGGATCAAACATCCTTCAGTTTTACTAAATGAAATGAACTACAGGTGGTCCCTGGTTCAAATCCCAGATAAGTCCTTGATGACAAAATGGTTAAGTATTGGGCCACTAAATGAAATGTCAGTGGTTTGAACTCACCAGCAGCAGCTCCACTGGAGAAAGACGTGGCAGCCGACTGCTGTAAAAATTTAGTCTTGGAAAGCCTGTGGGACAGTTCTAATTTGTCTTCTGGGGCCACTCTTAAGTAGGAATTGACTCCATGGTAATGATTTGCTGCTGTTGTTTCTGTTACATTCTCGTCTCATTCCACTTGCTCATCCCTTGGTATAATGTTAGGATTTGTGCCTTTGCCATAGAAACCAAAATTAGCCTACTGGCCTTATCTGCAGTGTGAATTATGAATTTAATCTTCATCTTTGTGGGTTCCCACAGCATTCTCAAAGGTGAATCTAGGAAGAGGCTGGTAAGGAAATGATCATGCTTAAAATGTCAGAATCTGACAACTCTTCCTCTTTGTGTGTGGCTCTAGTAGGATAGGATAAATGAATTCAGTTAAGTTTTAGAGGAAAGCAATTTAAAGTAAGATAAAGTCAATACAGGCAATGGAAATGTGACTTTTAAGCCTGAGAGGAGTTGTTCTGCCCTTGACCATCGAAACCCCATACATAGCTGAGAAAGCAATAGAAAGATTAAGAGTGGAAATGCAAGTGCAAGAGAAAAAAACAATGGAAAAGAAACTCTCCAAAGTTTCTTCAATACACAGATGACTTCCTCAATGTCTCCCAAACAACTGATCTCAGGATGTTTTTTCTTTCATTATATGGAGATAATGCATGAGAAGTTGCTCTACAAAACAGCACAGATGTGAGTTATGCCTCCATATTCAGCAACTAGAGTCATGTCTGTCATGAATTAAGTTTTGTTTTTTTAATGAGTAGAAAGCAGCAATGACTGAATAGATTAAATAAGCTCTAAGATCTTTAAGAAAAGGGCTTTATCTCACTTACATTTGTATCCTTGGAGAGTTCCACAATGCTAGATACACTCCATCAATGTTGGATGAATCCACATTTACCAAAGGGAAAGAAAATGATTCCCATGACAAAATCCCATGCTTCATGGTAAACCCGAGAATTATCTGTAGCTGCTGTTTCAGGCAAAGCGTATCATGTCTTAGGAATAGTTTTCTTTTGGTAGGACATCTAAGAATATCTCTATATAATATTTAAATGTTGTTGTTGTTGTTAAGTGCCGTCGAGTTGGTTCCGACCCATAGCGACCCTGTACAGGGTTTCCGAGGGTGTAAATCTTTACGGGAGTAGAAAGCCTCATCTTTCTCCCGCGGAGCAGCTGGTAGTTTTGAACCGCTGACCTTAAGGTTCACAGCCCGATTCGTAACCACTACGCTACCAGAGCTCCTTTAAATAGATAATATAAAACAATTTTTATAAAATTCATGCTAGTAATACATTCAAATACTTACATGTTTTAATCTCAGAGATGTTAAGCAAGAAAAGTTGTATTTCTTCATATCTAGAGAGGTCTTTAAGGAAATATCTTTTATGTGGTCAGAATATGATTTGAAGATGATAGAAATGGGTGCTGAAAAGTAGTAGTTTGAGCCCTACTTTTTCTATTAGCAAATGATGCTGTTGTTGTTGTTGCTAATACCGTGGAGTCGGTTCCGACTCATAGCAACCCTGCACAGGGTTTCTGAGGCTGTAAATCTTTACGGGAGCAGAAAGCCTCATCTTTCTCCTGTGAAACGGCTGGTAGTTTCGAACTGCCAACCTTCAGGTTAGCAATCCAATTCGTAACCACTATGCTATCAGAGCTCCTTTTGTAAGTGCTGTCAATTTGTTTCAACGCACAGAGACCCTGTACAGGGTTTCTGAGGAGTGACTTACGGGTTTGAACCGCTGACCTTGCAATTAGCAGTCCAGTGCTCATTCTACAGTGCCACACCAGGACTCCATACAGTATAGGCAAATCACTTGTTCTTGGTAACTCTTGACTTCCACCTATGTAAAATGAAAATGTGTATACATATCCTAACTACCCTATAATAAATGGAATGAAGTAAACAATAAGAAAATGTTAACTGTGATGTGTTGGGTCATTTCTCACAAAACTCACTTTTGAGATGTCTGGTCAGGCCTGCTGTTGTTAAATGCCACCAAGTCAGTTCCGACTCATAGTGACCTAGTATAGAGTATCTGATGTTCGACTGGTAGGCTTGAACTGCTGACCTTGTGGTTCAAACTGATCTTGCAGTCCAGTGCTTACTTTACAACACCACACCAGGAATTGAGAATGATTTCATGCTTCTTGACCTAAAGAATTAATAAACAGTAAGAATTCATGTCCACTCACCTTAAATGAAGACAGAATGGGTAATAGAAAGAAATGGGCTTTGGGTCAGAAGCTTGGAGTCATTGTCAGGCTGTGTGACTTCAGGCTTCTTACAGTTCTCAGTTAACTCACCTGTAAAATAAGAATAATAAATAGTCCCTATTGCATAGGTTTATTTTGTGGATGAAATTAACTCATAAGTAAAAGTGTTTAGTACAGTTTTTGACTTTATAACAAACCACTACAAATTGTTCTGATGCAAGAGAACAATTTCTGGTTGTTTATCACAGTTTCTCCTTCAAGCTAATAACTGTGATAAAAGAATGTGCATTAAGCATCCAAAATATTACTCACTTAACACATGAAAATACATTTAATTTTGGATTTGAAATGATAAGATTAGTAGAAATGTTGACCCTTTTAAAAAAAAACACTTTTACCAATATATGCATTCTTTTGCTCTCCACCTACAGGCAGTAACAGGTAGCAAGCAAGGAAGGTGAAGGGGTAATTCAACAAATTAAGTTTGTAGGGGTAAAAACAGCCTGTTTGAGAACTGGCCAATATAAATACCAAATTAAACACTGAACAGGCTCACACGGGATTGTTGTTGATCTAGAATATGTTGGGTCATGAAATGCAGCGTGGAAAAGCAAAGAAGTTTGCTTATAATGCTTTGCTTTAGAGATCCAATGAAACAAAGAGGAAAGAAAAACATGTAACTACTTTGGGAAATCAGTGAGAATCTCAAGTTGGAAGGAATTACTTTTCAAGCCTCTTTTAAAAGGGATTACCAGCTAAAGGAAGACAGTGTCTTCTAGCTATGAGTTCATGAAGTATCAGTTTGATATGTTATCTGAAGAGAGAATGTTACTTCTCTTTTCTAAGTGGTGTGCTGGATATACAAGCATCCCATTGCCCATACACAGCCTAACACCAGAGTTTTCCACCAAGACTCTGAAGAGTGTGACACAGAGGTCTCTTTGTATTGGAATCTCTACATGTCCCATTCTGTACAACATGTCATCGTTACTCCTTCCACTGATGGGGCCTTTATAAAATGGTATTTAATAAATCTACAGGCCATTCTAAATTTACTTATTTACTTATTTTTCTCAGAGAAATTGGGGAGATTCTTAAGTCTACTCTTAGGAGTTTCAAGCAGAATTCTTAAGTACAACTCAACAAATTGTGTTCAGCGCCTTTCCTAAAAGAATATATGAGACAGTTTCTCTAGATTGAGTATTTTAGTGATGGCATCTTATAGGTCTTTGAGGTATGAAACTGTATTGAGTTGCTTTTAATTGAAAGAGTAATCAGACATCTGTAACACCATGGAGTTTCATGCTCTAGGCATGTAAAAGGAAAGGAGTTTTCATAGAAGGCTGCTTTCTCTTCCTTGAGACAGTACAAACAAAAGATTTTTAAGAAGGCAAACCTATAAAGAACTATAAAAAAACCTTTAAAAAAAACTTTTGTCGATTCATTTAAAAACATTCCCCCTCCCACCCCCCTTTGGAATCTTAAAGATGTAAGAAGGCTTTAGTGAAGAAGGGGGAGGGGGAATAATCCTCTGACAGGGCAGAGCCATAGCTGTTGAAGACTTGAAAAGAATCCAGTTCATTTATAGAAGCTTTGTGTTTGTTTTGTGTATCTGCATTCTACTTAAGATACAATATTTAAGTTAATGCCTTTATTCTTCCTACCTCAACAATGTGAATGCATGTGTGTGTGTGTGCACATGTATGTGTATGCTTTGGGGGTGGAGGGGGGGCTACTTATGTTTTACCACAAATCCATTGTGCTTGGATAAGGATGGAGACCACGAGAAGGGCTTTGAATTGCTAAAGGTCACACAGCCCATTGGTAGCAGACAATAGACTAAATTTCAAATCTTTGGCACTTGGTGTTCCTACTAATGCGGTTTTAATATTATTATTGTTGTTACGTATCGTGGAGTTGGTTCCAACTCATAGTGACCCTGCACAGGGTTTCCGAGGCTGTAAATCTTTATAGGAGCAGAAAGCCTCATCTTTCTTCCACGGACCGGCTGGTACTTTGGAACTGCTGACCTTGAGGTTAGCAGCCTGATTCATAACCACTATGCTACCAGAGCTTATTATTGTTAAGCGCCCTCAAATAGATTCTGACTCATAGCAGCCCTGTATAGGATTTCCAAGAAGCAGCTGGTGAGTTTGCACTGAGGATCCTGTGGTTCAAACTGATCTCGAGATCGAGTGCTTGTCCTATGGCACCATACCAGAACTCCAATATTATTATGCAAATGTTAATGTACTAATGCTGCTTCTATTGTCTTTAATTAGTAATATAGTGCTGGTATGCAAAAGCCAACCTATTAAAAGAAACTTGTGGAAATTTGTGTGAAGGCTAAGAAGGGTTTTTGTTTGTATCCTCTGCATTTCTCATAGCGTGCATTTGTGTATTATTTCTGCTGTCCTGTGGCACTGTAGGATCAGCACAGGCATGTGAACCACAAGGTTGGCAGTTCAAAACCAACAGCTTTTCCTGGAAACCCTAAACAGGGTTGCTATGAGTCAGACTGACTCCATAGCACTTACCAACAACAGTATCTTAAAAATGAAAGGAATAGAAGTCTACTCAGAGAAAAGTGAGTAACAAGATTTGTTGTTGTTGTTAAGTGCCATTGAGTTGGTTCTAACCCATAGCGAACCTGTATAGGATTTCTGAAGAGCAGTTGGTGAGCTTGAACCGCAGTGTTTGCAGTCCAGTGCTTTAACCCACAACACCACACCGGAACTCCGCAACAAAATTAAGGAGTAGAAAATCATCTTAAATATGATGACTGCTCAGTTCAGAAGAAAGTATATTGGTGGGGAACTAATTCTTTAATTTAAAGCTTTAAATGATGCTTTATTTTCTTATGTGTATTTATTGACTGAATATGAGTTCTCATGTTCTCCAAGAGTTTTGAAACTTAGCACTATGTATATAATACCAGACTCTAAAAATGGTGTAAACTGAATCTGTGCATTTTAAGGAAATTGTGACTATCGTCTATCCTTGTACACAGGTTTCCATATTTCCAAAGTTACATAATTAATTAGACCCTTCAGAATAATGCACAAAGATAAATATGAAAACCAGTCTCTTGTGGCTAACCCTTGCTTACTGTTTTAAAATTCTATGGCTATGCTCAACAGCTATCATGAACAGAAAATGGATGGAGAGATAGCAATCCTTAGAGCCAAAATGACTGGCAAAGATTACTCAGAGGCCTTTGTGAGCTTCTCCACCCCAATCTTACAACACATAACTCAATGTTTCCAGATGTACCAAGTTTCATGGTTTGTAGATTCAGGACCTAGGAGCCAGAAATCTTGTTTTCCACACCCTTGGGATGCCCCATGCTGAACCCCAAACTCTCTACAACTCTGTAATGTCCAGGACAGCACTGTTATGGATCAAAAGACTATCGATGATGTGAGGTGGGTGGCACATCCTATCTTTTCCAGGTTTACCCTAATATTGTTTCAAAAATTGGACCCATAAAGATCCCATGGATATATTGTTGGACTGCTAATTTTTGAGCTCTCATGACTCAAGATACAAACCGTATCTGTTTGTTTTTGTTTAATTTTCCAAGATTTATATAGAGTTCCCATAAATAAAACATTGTGCTTTGAGAATGTAAGGGCATAAAAACAAATATAGTTTAACCCACAGCAGTACCTAATATTCCACGCTTTGGAATAGGTTCTTAGGAACCATAAATTTTTTATTACAAAAAAGCTATTAATCTTTTTATTAATACAGGGAATGTTACAAATATTTATAAGCAAACATCTGCTTGTCTAATATTATAATCAACAAGGGAATGGAAATTCCTACCATTAATGATAACATGATCACAATTTTAATGTCTTCTTCATAGATTGTAGCAAAGTTCATGGTTTATATGGTGAGTTAGCTGTATGATGGAAGTTAACTTTAGATTAAATTTTTCATCAATAGCACATATTGATGAGGGTAGACTCGTGACATACATCCACATCTATTTAGACATTTTTGAGAAGAAATTATCAACAGTGATTTTAATGGCTCTCACTCCTTCCCAATGTTATTTTTTTAAACAGTTTACTGAGATATAAAGTATACAATTCAATGCTTTTAATATTAAATTGGAATATATATTGGAATACATATTCTAAGATATATGCCATCATCACTACAATTTTAGAATTCTGTCATCAATTTAAGAAGAAACCCTGTATTTTTTAGCTATCAACCCTTTGTTTCCTTATGCCCACTCTCTACCCCAACTCTAAGCAACCACTAATCTATTTTCTGTCTCTTTAGATTTCCTTATTCTGGACTTTCATATAAATGCAGTCAAATATTATATGGTCTTTTGTGACTGGCTTATGTCACTTAGTATATTGATTTCAAATTTATGTATCCTGTAGCATGAATCAGAACAGAATTTGCTTTTTTATGACCAAATAATGTTCCATTAAGGAGCTTTGGTAGCATAGTGGTTACAAATTGGGCTGTTAACCTCAAGGTTGGCAGTTTGAAACTACCAGCTGTTCTGCAGGAGAAAGAGGAAGCTTTCTGCTCCCATAAAGATTTACAGCCTCGGAAATCCTGTACAGGGTCACTATGAGTTGGAACCAACTCCATGGCACATAACAACAACAATGACAATATTTCACTATATGAATGTACTACATTCTGTTTATCTGTTCATCTGTTGATGAACCTTTGGGTTGTTTCCACATTTTGACCATTATAAGTAATGCTGCTGTCAACTTTCATGTAAAAGTTTCTTTGTGGACATATGCTTCATTTTCATTCTACACCCATACCGAAGAGTGTAATTATTGGGTCATAAGAGCCCTGGAGGTGCAGTGAGTCGATTATTTGACTACTAACTGAAAGAATTGCTATACATCAACAACTTTTGGGGAGAAAGATGAGGTTGTGTGCTTCCACAAAATACGGTCACCATGAGTTGGAATCAACTCAATGACAAGGGGTTTGGGGTATGTTAACCCTATGTTATATCATTTGAAGAACCTCATGACTGTTTTCCAAAGTGGCTGTAGCACTGTACATTTCCATCAATGATGCACAAGGGTTCTGATTTCTCCACATTCTTGCCAACAATAGTTATTATTTGACTTTTTGATTCTAGCCTTTCTAGAAAGCCTGAAGTACTATCTCATTGATTTGATTTGTATTATCCGAATGGAGTTCTGGGAGTCCTGGTGTGGCACTGTGGGCTACTGCATCAGACTGCAAAGTTGTTTGAACTGCAAGGTTGGCGGTTCAAGCTCACCAGCTGCTCCTTGAGAACCCTATACAGGGTCACTATGGGTCAGAATCGACTCGACGGCACACAACAACAATGGAATTCTGGTGTGTTGCTATGGATTAATGCACTGGACTGCAAAGTCAGTTTGAACTGCAAGGTCAATGGTTCAAGTTGCTCCTCAGAAACCCTGTACAGGATCGCTATGGGTTGGAACCAGATCGATGGCACTCAACAACAACTACAAATGATTATTAAGGAGTCCTGGTGTGGTGCTATAGGAAAAGCACTAGGCTGCTAACCTAAAGATCAATGATTTGAACCCACCAGTCACTCCTTGGGAACCATATACAAGATCTTAATGAGTCAGAACCAAATTGATAGCACTTAACAACAACAGCAATGAGTAATAAGGTAAAACATCTTTTAATGTATTTATGGGCCATTTGTCAGTGGTTTAAACTCACCAGCTGCTCCTTGGAAACCCTATGCAGGGTTGCTATGAATTGGAACCAACTCAAAGACACCTAAAAACAATAACAATATCTTCTCTGGAGACAGATCTAGTCAGATTCATTGTCCATTTTTAAATGGATTGCCTTTTTATTATTGAGTTTCAAGATTAATGATTCTAGATATAAACCCTTATAAGATATATAATTTTCAAATATTCTACCATTATGTGGACTGATCTTTCACTTTCAAATGAAGTCCTTTGAAACACAAGTTTTTCATTTTGATAAAATTTAATTGACTTATTTTTGTGGTTATTTATGCTTTTGTTATCGTATTTAAGACTGCTTTGTCTAATCCAATATCATGAAGATTTACCCCTATGTTCTTATAAGTATTTTATACTTTTTTACTTTACATTTACTTCTTTGATTAACTTTGAATTAATTTTTATATATGATGTAAGGTTATGGCCCAACTTCATTCTCTCGTACGTGGCTATCCAGTTGTTCCAGCACCATTTATTGAAAAAAAAAAAAAAACCCTCTTCTTTCCCATTGAATGGTCAGAGCATTTTTGTTGAAAATCCATGGGATAAGCATAAACAGCAAAAGAAAAAGAAAAAAAAAAATGGGAACTGATAAAAATTCAATACTTTGATTCATCAAAAAAAAAGTGAAATAACAATGTCTTCAGAAATCATGTATCTAATAAGAATCTAACAAGCAAAATATATGTAAAAGTCAACATAGTAACAATAAAAAGACAACCCAATCAAAAACTGGCAAAGAACCTGAAAAGACACTTCGCAAAAGGGGATCCTCAAGTGGCCAAGAAACACATGTACAGATGCTTAGTGTCATTAAATAAAAACCAAACACTCCTGTTGACTCGATTCCCACTCATAGTGGCCCGATAGGACAGAGTAGTGTGTCACTATAAAATAAGCACTGGACTGTTAACCACAAAGTTAGGCTTTAAACCCACCAGCTGCTCCTTGGAAACTCTAGATGGATTTGCACAGTGAAGGCAGCAAAGGGCTCAAGCATAGCAACAGTTGTGAGGTTGGTGCAGGACTGGGCAGTGTTTCATTTTGTTGTGCATAAGGTCGCCATGATTCTGTACCAATTCCACAATGCCTAACAACAAAGCAAGGAATTTAAAATTTTTATCTTAGTTTTCTAATTTGTTGACATACAATTATTCATAGTATTCTTTAAAAAAAATTTTTTTTTATTCTGTAGGATTCATCGTAGTGTCCCCTCTTTTACAACCGATGCCAAGTTGTTTAGTTACTTAAGTCTTTTTTCTTCAATTTTTTTGGTTAATTCTGTTTATCATTTTAAAACCAGCTTATGATCTCAATGAGTTTCTGTATTGATTCCCCTATTGTGCATCTCATTAATACAATAATCTTTATGATTCTTTCCTTTATTCTTGAGCTAAGGGAGCCCTAATAGCATAGTGGGTTATGAGCTGGGTTGCTAACCATAAGGCCAATAGTTTAAACCTACCACTTGCTTGAGGGGAGAAAGATGAGACTTTCTGCTTCCATAAAGATGTGTAGCTTTGGAAATCCTATACAATGTTGCTATGAATTGAAACCGACTCGGTGGCACAAAACCACCACCACCATACAAACACTAGTACTGCTTTTCCTAGTGCCTTAATTTGTTAGTGTTGTTCAGATTCATAGAGACAAGGTTTCAGAGGAGAGCAACCTTGGGGTTAGCAGTCTAGTGCTTATCCTACAGCACCATGCCAGGACTCCCCTTTAGGTGTAAAGTTATGTCATTAATCTAAGACTTTTCTTTTTTAATATAAGTCTTTAAACACTGCTTTAGATGTTAACGCATAAATTTTGATGTTTAGTGTTTTTGTTTTAAACTTTTTTATTGTTAACTGAGTGATAGTTTGTAGACAAGATCATCAGTTTTGTATTCAACAAACCATACACTCTTAGTTGTCCCGTTTCCTCCTTATGATTCCTAGTTCCATTCCACCCACATTTCCATTCCTTCTCAGCTTTTTCCTTAGGTAAATTTGATTTTAAATGATTGACCATTCTATGGTGAGCATATCTTACTAGTGTACTGTCCCCCCTATATATCTATCTACTGTTTGGCAGAAAATTGGGCAATTAAGAAGAGTTCCTTTCCAGACCTGAAGGGTGGTCAAGGGAAATTGTCTCAAGTATTTCCAGTCTCTTTCTAAGCAGTAAGTCTGGTCTTTTCATAAAAATAATTTTGAATTTTGTTCTACATTTTCTGCTGCTCTAAGGTTATTCCTTTCAGAGCAGCTGGTAGTGATAGTGTGAACCATCTAGTTCTGGTCTCAATGTCAAAGACTGATACTCAGATGTTCCATTAATACATTAGACTAAATGGTTCCAAGCCTCTTCAATTCTTATCACTCTTCTTTCACATGGAGAGATCAATTGCTTCACCTTAGCGGTTGCTCATGGACTTTTAAGATCCCAGATGCCACTCATCAAAGTAGCATGTAAACATTGTCTTTGTGGACC
>NW_006408576.1:125917-129015 GCF_000296735.1 Chrysochloris asiatica
TCAAGAAGGAGGATATGTCAATAAGCAGTATCTTCATAGTTTGATTTTTTGTTTAACAAATGTTTCTATGAATTTGTAACAATTCTTCATAAATGTGTCTTATTCCCTGTCTGGCTTTTTGAAGATCTTCCCTTCATCTTTTGTTTCAGCAGTTGGACTGTGGTGGTGGTGGTTATGTGCCATGGAGTCAGTTCTGACTCATAGTGACCCTGTACAGGGTTTATAAGTCTGTAAATCTTTATGGGAGCAGAAAGCCTCATCTTTCTGTGGATATGCCTAAATATGATATCTTTATAGCTACTTTATTTCATCTTCATTAGGCTTCTTGGATTAGTATGAAGATTGTTGTTGTTGTTAAGTGCCATTGAGTCGGTTCCAACCCATAGCAACCCTGTATAGAGTTTCCGAGGAGTGGCTGGTAAGTTTGAACCATTGACCTTGCAGTTCAAACTAACTTTGCAGTCTGGTTCATTAGCCCAGGGTGCCACACCAGGACTCCATTGTATGAAGTATTTTGACATTGTATAAATCATTCTTTGATTTTTGTGATAGAAAAACTAGACAAAACACCTAATGAGGATATGGAGCACTCAAAAGGCACTGTCAATAGCTTGACATAATTTACATTTATATAATAGTTTTCCCAACAACTAGAGAACAAATATACGTTTCTTCAAGTGCACATAGAACATTCACCACAATAAATAAATACTGCACCATAAAATAAGATTCAGTAAATTCCAAGAGACTGAAATCTTACAGGTTCTGTTCCTCGATTAACATAAAATTAAAATGCTTTATGGTAGTGGTGGTGGTTGTGTGTTTCCCAGTCTGTTTTGACTTTTAGTGATACTGTATAGGGTTTCTGAACCTATCAATCTTTACAGGAACAGGAAGCCTCATCTTTCTTTGGTGGAGCAAGTGGTAGATTTGAATTACTGACCTCATGGTTGGCAACCCGGCTTTTAATCCACTAAACTACTAGAGCTACTTAAAATGGTATGCTTGGAAATTAAACAGCACATCACTAATTCACAGGTAAAAAATGAAAACACTAGGAAATTAGGAAATATTTGAATTTTGTGAAATTGAAGTCAACAGTATTACCTTAAAAGGCTACAAGGATTTGGCAGATGTGATTAATTATAGACCATGAGATAGAGAAATTGTCCTGGATTATCAAGGTGAGTGCTAAATATAATCATAAGGAAGACAGTGATATTTGAAGACAGAATACAGAAAGTGATATGACAATGTGCCAAAATAACCACACACTGAAAAAGAGAGAGAGAGGAGAGAGTGCTACCCACTAAACAATTCTCCTGCCCCTGCCTGCTAATAACTGTCATAGAAAGTTTATTGTAGAATGGAAACTCTTTCTTGACTTTATACAGTAGTGATCTTATACAATATCTGTCTCTTTGTAATTGATTAATTTCACAGTATGCAGTATTTTGCAGATTGATTGTTATTCTTCAATGTTACATAACATATTCCATTGTGTATATGTACCAAAGGTTGTTCAATGATTCCATTGCTGATGAGCATCTAGGCTGTCTCTATCTTTTTGCTATTGTGAATAATGCCACAATGAACATGGGTATGTATATATTTATTCACTTTATGGCTTTCCTGAGGATATATACCAAGTAAAGAGATCATTGGATCATACGGTATTTTTATTTCCAAAATACTGAAAGTACATCATTTTACATTCCCACCTGCAGTGTAGGAGGGTCCTAAATTCTCAATACCTTTTGACACATTCATTGTTGTTGTTTTAACTTTGCTATTAATGCTGGACTAAGATTCTTGTTTTGATTTGCATCTCTCTAATGGGAAGTGATCATGAGCATTTCTTCCTATGTTTGTCAACTGCTTGAATGTCTTCAGTAAAATGTATCTGCCCATTTTTTAACTGGATTATTTGTCTCTGATTATCGTGGTGTTGAAGTAGTCTATACATTTTTGATAGTAGTCCCTTGTCTTATGTGCCATTGTCAAAACTTTTTCCAAGTCTGTGAGCTCTTTTTTGATGAAATCTTTTGATGCACATATGTTGTTGTTAAGTACCGTAGAGTCGGTTCCGACTCATAGCGACCCTGTACAGGGTTTCTGAGGTTGTAAATCTTTACGGAAGCAGAAAGCCTCATCTTTCTCCAGCGGAACAGCTAGTAGTTTCGGACTGCTGACCTTTTGGTTTGCAGCCCGATTCGTAACCACTACGCTACCAGAGCTCCATTGTTGTTGTTGTTGTTGTTGTTAAGTGCCGTCGAGTCGGTTCCGACCCATAGCGACCCTGTACAGGGTTTCCGAGGGTGTAAATCCTTACGGAAGCAGAAAGCCTCATCTTTCTCCAGCGGAACAGCTAGTAGTTTCGAACTGCTGACCTTTTGGTTTGCAGCCCGATTCGTAACCACTACGCTACCAGAGCTCCTTACCAGAGCTCCATAGCTGTTGTTAAATGCCATTGAGTAATTTCCAACACATGGCAAACTTATATAGGGTTTCCAATGAGTGGTTGGTGAGCTTGAACTACCGATCCTGCAGTTCAAACTGACCTTGCTGCCCAGTACATGAACCCACAGTGCCACACCAAGTACATAAGTGTCTAATTTTTAGGAAGTCTCAGTCATTTGTTTTGTCTTCTGCTGTTTGTACGCTTTCAGTTGTGTTTGATAGTGTATTTATGCCATGAATCAGAGTGATTGCTTGTCCCTATCTTTTCATTGGTGATCTTTCTAGTTCTAGGTTTTATATTGAGATCGTTAATCCATGTTAAGTTTGTCTTTGTATTTGGTGTGAGATATGGGTCTTGTTTATTCTACTGCAAAAGGATTTCCAGGTTTTCCAGCACCACTTATGGTAGAGATATCTTTTCCCTACTTAATGTGCCCTTTGTCAAAGATCAACTGATCTTTGGTGAATGGATTTACGTCTGGGTTCTAAATTCTGTTTCATCGATTTATGTATCTTTTGTTGTACCAGTACAAGGCTATTTGACTATTGTGGCTGTGTAGTAGTAGGTTTTGAGATCTGGAAGAGAGAGGCCTCCAATTTTGTTCTTCTTTTTTAGTAATGCTTTGTTTATTTGGGGT
>NW_006408576.1:129290-131895 GCF_000296735.1 Chrysochloris asiatica
GCGCTGTGGATTAGTGCACTGGACTACATATTTGGTTTGAATTCCAAGGTTGGTGGGTCAATCTCATCAGCTGCTCCTTGGAAACCCTATACAGGGTAGCTATGGGTTGGAACCGACTCTACAGCACTCAACAACAACAACAAAAACTATGCTGAATATTTTAAAGAGTTACAATATTCTTCTTTTGGAGTCTAGGAATTTCTAAGTCTAGGATCATGTCCATTTGAAAATAGACAATTTATATCTTCTTTGCCAATATGAATGCCTTTAATTTCCCTTTCTTGTTGTATATCTCTGGCTAAGACTTCCAGCATGGTATTGAATAAGAGTGGTGATAAAGGACACTTTTGCCTGGTTTCTGTTCACAAGGGGAAGAGCTTTAGATTCTCTACACTGAGAATAATGCTTGCTGTTGGTTTTATATAAATGCCCTTAAAATGTTGAGAAAATGTCCTTCTATTCCTATTTTTATGAGTGCCTTTATCAGGAACAGGTGTTGTATTTTATCAAATGCCTTTTTTTGCATTGATTGATATGATGTTTTTTTCTTTGCTTTATTTATGTGATTAAATACGTTAATTTCTATCTAGTCTGCATAACTTGTATGAATTTCACTTGATCATGATGTATTAGTGTGTTGATACGTTGTTGGATTCTATTGGCTATGATTTTACTGAGACTTTTTGCATCTATATTCATGAGGGATATTTGTCTATAATTTCATTTTTAGGATGTCTTTGCCTGATTTTGGTATCAGGTTTATGCTAGCTTCATAAAATGAATTTGGAAGATGTCCATATTTTTCTATATTCTGGAATAATTTGAGTAGAATTGGTGACAGGTCTTCTGTGAATACTTGGTAGAGTTCACCAATATAACTATCTGTGTCTAGACCTTTTTGGTGGGAATATTTAATTATTTGATCAAATTCTTCTTATAGGTCTAAGTATTCTACTTCGGTGTGTGTTAGATTAGATAGATCATATGCTCAGAAAAATTTTCATTTCTTCTATATTTTCAAATTTGTTGGAGTATCATTCTTCATAATATTCATTTATTACCATTTTAACTTCCATTGGTTCTGTTGCAACATCACCATATGATTTCTTATTCATGCTATTTACATTTTCTCCATTTCTATTTTCAGGTTTGTTGATTTTATGAATCCTGTCAAAGAACTAATTTCTTGTCTTGGTTCTTTCTATTTATTTTTTTAAATGTTTTATTGTGAATTATGTGATAGTTTACATGGGAGAACATTAGCTTTACATTCATCCTTTCATATATTGTTATATTGCAATGGTTACAATCCCCTCCATGCATCATCAACCAACCAAAGGGTACACCGTGCAAGCCTGTCCACTGGTTGTCAGCACAGAGCCTCTCTCCCTCTCTGGATCTAAAGTCTCCAGCCTCTCCAACTCTCCACATTATCGTCTCTGCCTCCATCTCTGGCATCACTGTTTCTCTGGGTAGGGTCCCGCACTCCTCTCTATTCCCTTGATGGTCCCAGGGACCTTCACTCCTGGACTGCAAAGTCAACCACTCCCCTCCTTTTGCTACAAAATGTCTACCTTTACATTTCCAACTCTCACAGTAAGTCCTGATAGTAATTAGTTACTATTGTACTACATGAGTCCTATCCCCATCTCCTCTCATCAGTCCCACCCAGACAGATTGCATATTACTCAGAGGAGACTCTATCTTCCTCCACGCCCTCTGGATCTAGGGTCCGTCTTGAAAACTTGTAAGACAGTCACTTCTTGCCTTTGTAGACCCTCCATTTTGGGTAGCCAATGTCCAAATTGCCCATCCCGGTCTACCTTGTGTATTGAGGGGGGTGGGAATGATCTTCACTGTAAGATTTGTTCCCTCTTTTGAGCTACTGCATCCATAGGTATAGGTCAAGTTCATAAAATTGTATCAGATTACTTTTTCCCCCCTCTTCTTTATTCTTCTAGTTGAGCTCTGATCATCCAGCCATTGAAATCAGGTCAAGTGGGTATAATCTGCAAGTGTGGGTGTTCTTGTGCATATGCCTTGTCTTCTTATCAGCTGAATGCTTCATTATCCATTCTAGTCCTCTGTGGCTATGCCACTGACTCTGGGCCCAGGATGCCTCAGGTCTTGACAAACTGCTGACCAACCAGGTCCCCACCCTGGTTCACAGGAGTCTATTGAACATTGTCGGGCTTAGCTCGCAGCTTCATTACTGCTTTTCCCTCACTTCTCCTTTCAGTAACCAACGTGGTCACCAGTCAGAGCACGTGTCTGCTCCTGTATTCCCATTGAGTCTTGCACATGGAAGGGAATTTGCCCTGAGGGAAACTGACTGCTTGCCTTGATGTTTCCTGGGTGGGCAACTTGCTTGTTCTTGTAGTAGTCAGTCGGACTGCTGTTATTGTTTTGTATTTTTTCTGCTGGTCTTTTTTCAAGAATTATCCTCTGTTCTTCTAGCCAATCCAGTCTGGTCTGCTTGTCCTTTCAAGTGGAAATTTCCCACCTCCTAAGATTCTGGGTGAGATTCAGGATTCCACCCTATGGTCTTATGTAATGCAGAGGCTCCACAGGAAGCCCCCTTAACTGTGCATGTTGTAGCCCCATT
>NW_006408576.1:132730-133817 GCF_000296735.1 Chrysochloris asiatica
GGTAGCTTACAGCTTCCTTGTTGTTCTTCAAGGTAGCATAGTATTCCATTGTGTGTATGTACCACAGTTTGTTTATCCATTCTTCAGTTGATGGGCACTTAGGCTGTCTCCATCTTTTTGCCATTCTAAATAGTACTGCTATGAACATTGGTGTGCATATATCTACTCATGTTATTTCTTGTGGGTAAATACCAAGTTAAGGAATTGCTGGATCATAAGGTATTTCTATTTCCAACCTTCTGAAGAATTGCCATATTGCTTTCCAAAGTGGTGGGACCATTTTGCAATCCCACCAGCAATGCAAGAGTGTCCCAGTCTCTCCACATCCTCACCAACATTTACTGTCCTCTGCTTTTTTGATCTTTGCTGTTATTGCTGGTGTGAGATGATATCTCATTGTTGTTTTGATTTGCATCTCTCTGATGGCTAGTGATCATAAACATTCTTCATGTTTGTTGGCTGCCCCGATCTCTTCCTTGGTGAAGTGTCTGTTCATGTCCTGTGCCCAGCACAATATTGAATAGGAGTGTTGACTAAGGGCATCCTTGTCTGCTTCCTGTTCACAGAGGGAAGGCTTTCAGTTTCTCTCTATTGAAAGTAATGTAGGCTGTTGGTTTTATATATATATGCTCTTAGTTATGTTGAGTAATTTCCCTTCAATTCCTATTTTGTTGAATGTTTTTATCAGAAATGGATGTTGGAATTTGTCAAATGATTTTTCTGCATTAATCGATAGGATCATGTGATTATTTTCTTTTTTCTTATTTATATGATGGATTATGTTGATCATTTTTCTAATGTTGAACCATCCTTGAATCCCTGATATGAATCCCACTTGATCATGATGTATTTTTGATGTGCTGCTGGATTCTGTTGGCTAGAATTTTGTTGAGAATTTTTGCATCTATGTTCATGAGGGATATTGGTCTATAATAATCTTTCTTAGTGACATCCTTCCCTGGTTTTGGTATGAGGGTTATGCTTGCTTCATAAAATGTATTAGGAAGTTTTCCCTCTTCTATATTCTGGAATAGTTTGAGTAGAATTGGTTACAGTTCTTCCTTGAATGTTTGGTAGAACTCACCAG
>NW_006408576.1:134165-136479 GCF_000296735.1 Chrysochloris asiatica
TCTTGTCCTGTTGATTCTTTCTACAATTTTTCTGTTTTCTATCTCATTTATTTCTGCTCTAATCTTTATTATTTCTTTTCTTGTGGTGGCTGCAGGTTCCCTTTGTTGGCCTGTTTCTAA
Source organism: Chrysochloris asiatica (assembly GCF_000296735.1). NCBI lineage: Eukaryota > Metazoa > Chordata > Mammalia > Afrosoricida > Chrysochloridae > Chrysochloris > Chrysochloris asiatica. The sequence goes on from NW_006408576.1 coordinate 134,286, forward strand.
TTGTTATAGATATTTCTATTGTTTTTTTGTTTTCTCTCTCATTTATTTTTGCACTAACCTTTATGATTTTTTTTTTTTTTCTTATAGTAGCAGTAGGATTACTTTGCTGCTCTTGTTCTAATTGTTTAGAACAAATTGGTTTGAGGTGTTGATTTAGGTTCTTTCTTCTTTTTGAATGTTTGCATTTATTGCTATAAATTTCCCTCTGAGCACTGCTTTTGCCCTGTCTCAAGGTTTTGATATGTTTTTTTTTTTTCGTTCTTGTTTGATTCAAGGAATTTTTTATTTCCTTTTTTATTTCTTCTATTATCCAGTAGCTTTTAAGCAGGATGTTATCCAATTTCCATGGACATGATTTTTTTCTCTTGATTTTTCTATTTTTGGGTTTTATTTTTATAGTGTTGTGATCTTATAAGATCCTTTGGACTATTTTGATGTTTTAAAATTTATTAAGGCTTGCTTTTACCTAACATATGGAGTATTCTGGAGAATGTTCCATGTACACTGGAGAAGAATGTATATTGTGTTATTATTTGTTTCAGTGCCCTGTACATATCTATGAGGTCAAGTTGGTTTGTTGTGTTGTGTCTGTGTTGTTTCTTTCTTGTTATTTAAGTAGTGCATTAAAATTTCTTATTATTATTATTACATGGTTGTTGTTAAGTTCCATTGAGTCAGTTCCAACTCATGGCGACCCTGTATAGAGTTTCCAGGAATGTGAATCTTTATGGGAACAGAAAGCCTTCTCATCTTCTGCTCTTCATGGTATCCCACATCAGTCTTAGACTATCTTCAGATTTTTTTCTTTATTTTGTCTGATTTTTCTTCTAGTTTGTTAGTTGAGATATTTGTCTTCAATCACACTACTTTGGGCTTCCACTAATTCAAATCTATTCCCTGCCCTTGCAATGAATTGTCTATTTCTGAAATTTTAGAATTAATCTTCTGAGTTTCTTTTAGCAGGGATTTTTTTTTTTTTTTGACCATTTAAAAAATTTATATAAAGAAGATGCACACTGATTACACATTTGATAAACTGCAAGCATCATTTCTAACTGGAGGGGGGAAAAAAACCAGGCATGCAGAGAAGCAGAACTCTTCCTTCTGGCGGGGCGGTTTTATGGCACACGCAGGCCATACCACTAGATTCTCTCTCAAATTATAATGTAGATGGTTATGTTTTAAAAGTGTGAAAAGGCCTAAAATGTCCTTTACAGACAACTTCTCATTTACTTATCAAGCCATTGTCAGCTATACTTGTAGCCTCTTCAACGAGCACAGTTCTCTGGAGGGGGAAGAGCTTGTCCAATTAATCAGTGTACAGTAAACAGACAGGAACATGACTGAGAACGAGGCACTCTGACCTCCATGTGATCAAGTCCTCAGTTCCTAATAGCTAAGCGTTCAGAAAATTCCTCAGTTAGTGAAGAGCAAATTGATTTACCAGTTAGATGATCAATTATGGCACTGCCAAACCACAGTATAAAAAATGGGTAATTCACTCAAAATTGGCTTCCAGGTTTGAAAAACTTTGAAATTTTTTTTTTTATTAAATGATTACCAAGCACCTATTATAACTTCTGGAGTACTGGTGTGCTGCTGTGGTTTAATGTATCAGACTACAGAGCCATTTGAACTGCAAGGTTGGCAGTTCAGGCTCACCAGCTGCTCCTCAGAAACCCTATACAGGGTCGCTATAGTTTGAAACCCACTCGACAGCACTTCACAACAGCATTATAACTGCTATAACTGTGAAGTTAGCATTACTTATATCAGACCAGCTATACAAAACTCATATTTTCTTTTGAAAAAAGGCAGCAAAAATCCCAAAAAACAAAGAGGGTGCTGTGAAGTGAAGGTCATGTTTACAGATCCAGCACCAAATTCCAGTCTTAGGATCTCCCAAACAGCTGAAAGAAGGGTGGGAGAACAGAGGATGTGGGGGCAGTATGGGGAGCTCATAACTGGTACCCCATATGTGTTCCAAGGAAGGGGTTGTTGTTGTTGTTAGGTGCCATCGAGTTGGTACAAACTCATAGCGACCCTATGCACAACAGAACGAAACACTGCCCGATCCTGGGCCAACCTCACAATTGTTGTCATGCTTGAGTCCATTGATGCTGCCACTTTCCCAATCCATCTCGCTGGGGGTCTTCCTTTTTTTCTCTGACCCTCCACCTCACCAAACATGATA
>NW_006408576.1:137084-138210 GCF_000296735.1 Chrysochloris asiatica
AGTTAAACCTTACACAAATCATTTCCACCTCCCAGACCTCTGATTGCATCATCTTACTAATATGTTTCTATTAACTCTATCATCATTGCCTACACTACCTTATTGTTTCTACTAGATAATTATCAATCTTCTATCCTACATAAAGTACTACTATTTTCTATAGTAACAGCATTACTAATATCTATTCAATTATTTTGTTTTTCTAAAGTATTCATTAAATTGCTTAACTACAGTGTTTCTATGTTTCTTTCTTTTGGGGCCATGAGGCATGTTAAAGGGCCCAACCTGGTTAGTTGCTGCAGGAAAGTTAGATTATTAAATTTTGACCACCTTTCATTTATGTTCACCATTCTCTGCCCAATTACGTAGGTTCCTGTATGTGGTAGTGGGGGTTTTGTGGATTCTGGCCGGTAATTGGCTTATGTGAGGCCTATAGGGGTCAGTCAGCTTTACTTTAGTTTTTTACTTGCTTCTGTGATCTCATAAATACAGCTGCTTTGTACTCAGGTTTTCTGTGAGAGAAATAGGTCATGCTGCCTTAATTTATTTACAATTCCTTTTGAATCTAATCCTGTGAAGCTGAAACAATTGTTGCAAGACTGGTTTTTCCTAAACTGTAGAGAACTCACAGTAGAAGCTGTGAATGTGGCAGTACAATATATCCTCACAAGTGGAATCAGAACCATCCCAAAAAAGGAGAGATAAAGGGTGCTTTCCCAAAAACCATCTGCTGTGCTGGTATTTTCTCCTTTGCTGGGACTGTGTCAAACGGCAACAGGGGGTCGGCTCCCAGCACACTGTTCAGGTTTTGCATGCATATGAGATTATTGAAAATACCATGGCTTGGGTCAGGCGCACCTTAGTCCTCAAGCTGACATCTTTGCTCTTCAGCACTTTAAAAAGATCTTGTGCAACAGATTTACTTAATGCAATACATCGTTTGATTTCTTGACTGCTGATTCCATGAGTGTTGATAGTTGATCCAAGAATGAAGTCCTTGACAACTTCAATGTTTTCTCCATTGATAAGAATGTTGTTTATTGGTCCAATCATAAGGATTTTTGTTTTCTTCACAGTGAGATGCAATCCATACCGAAGGCTGTGCTCTTTGATCTTCATCAGTAAA
>NW_006408576.1:141248-143026 GCF_000296735.1 Chrysochloris asiatica
GGACTTCATTCTTTTTGGATCAACTATCAACACTCAAGGGAAGCAGCAGCCAAGAAATCAGACCACATATTGCATTAGGAAAATCTGTTGTGCAAGACCTTTTTAAAGTGTTGAAGAACAAAGACGTCAGCTTGAGGACTAAGGTGTGCCTGACCCAAGCCATGGTATTTTTAATGGCCTCATATGCATGCGAAAGCTGGACAGTGAATAAGGAAGACTGTAGAAGAATTGACACATTTGAGTTATGGTGTTGGAGGAGAATATTGAAGTGCCATGGGCTTCCAAAAGAACCAATAGAAGAAGTGTTGGAAGAAGTGCAGCCAGAGTGCTCCTTGAAGGTCAGGTTAGCTCATACTTCAGACATATTGTCAGGAGGGACCAGTTGCTGGAGAAAGATGTCATGTTTGGTAAGGTGGAGGGTCATAGAAAAAGAGGAAGACCCCCAACAAGATGGATTGGCCACGTGGCAGCATCGTGGCAACAATAGTGAAGTTGGCCCAGGATCAGGCAGTATTTCGTTCTGCTGTACATAGGGTCGCTATGAGTCGGTACCGACTCAATGGCACCTAACAACAACAACAACAGCTCCACAGCAGCCGCCATGTACTCTCCCTCTGCATGAGGCCTCTGCTTCTTTCCAATTAGCTGGCTCACTGTGTAACACGTCTGAATAACGTTCTCTCTGTCACAAGGAGGCCTAGTGAAAGTGGTCTGTTGTGATTCCAAACCCCTCCGCTGCAGAGCACTGATTTTATCCAGATGCATTTGGCCTCCTAATTCATTGAGTTTAGCATGTTTTGAGCTGTAATGACTCTCCAGAGTGGCTTTTTTCATTACGTCTAACACATCGCCACAAACTAAGTACACAGGTTTGCCTTTGACTTCAACAAATAATAATCATTTGTCCACTTCTCTTGGAAAGACTGACACTCTGCATCCACTTTTCTTTGCTTTGTCGTCTCCATTTATAGGATGTCACCTCACTTGAGTTTTAATAACTGTGTACAATGTGTGTGTTGCCAGCAGCATGATTATTTAGCTTTTATTGCTATTCTAATTCTGCATCTCGGATTGAAACACATCCAACATTCATATTATCGGCTCTTTTTTTCTGGTTATTGAAAACAACAGAAGTTTATTCTTTCATAGTGCTATAGGTCAGAAGTCCAAAATGAGTTTCATTGGGGGAAATCAAAGTGTTGGTAACACCACATACACCACATTTCTTCCAGAATGTGTGTATTTGTGGTGGGGGGATGGGGGGGTGGGGAGGTGGGGATGAGTGGTCTGTTTCTTATCTCTTCCAGTTTCTTGTGGCTACTTACATGCCTTGGTTTGTAGCCACATAACAGCAATCTCAGCAATCTCTGCCCCTGAAGTCACATTGCTTCTTCTTCAATGTCAAATCTTCCTCTGCCTTCCTTTATTTTAAGTAAGTAGTAAGTCATGTTTTATTTGCAGATGTACATGTATAGATCTTCATTCATGATTATTTGGTGAATTTTAGAAACTAACTATATAGAATTTGAAATTTGACAGTCATATAGCTTACAGAACTATTCAGTTCTATCTATAAAATCTTATTTCCCTGAACTATCTTTTTTTTTTTTTTAAGGTTTTTGTTGTGGATTGAATGAGAGTTTACAGGGCAGATCATCAGTTTGACATTCAACAAATCACACACCTTGTTTCATTACAATGATTATAATCCCCTCCATGTATCATTAGTTAATAGTATTTCTCTCTATTTACTTTAACTCTGTTTTTGTTTTGTTTTG
>NW_006408576.1:143255-153904 GCF_000296735.1 Chrysochloris asiatica
TATTGGAGTTGTCGTCTGTGTCGACAAAGAAGTCGACAACATCGTCATCAATCATTGGAAGTCAGGTTATCAACATTATGAGTAATCATCTCATTACATCTCATCTCATCATCACTGGATTTCCACAGTGAACACTCCCAGTCTGTCTGTCAAGGGCAGCCCACAGAAGCCTATGTTTCTGTCCCATCATGTACTCATATGTGATCTGTCTATTCCATAATGGACATTCCTTGCTTGTCCCTCAAAACTTACATTATTGTGATCCACTTAATATAAATTTGCTATGAAAAAAGCTCCTAGAATTATAGAATTTCGAGCCCTGCCTATAGTATGGCAAGATCATACCAAATGATATCAAGGGCCTTATATTGCCTGTGGGCCAGACAGTCCCCACCCCTGCTCTAAAGCAACTCAGGGTCTAGCCCACAGGAACGCTGTGTTGGCTGCAATCAATGAAAACCAAAGCATTGGTTTGAAGGTGTGGTGGCCCCCGAGGGCAGTTGGGTAAGTGTATCTTGGGCAACTGCAATCAACTTTGGAGTTAGGTGGCTTCTATTTGGTTTCCAGGTCCTTCTTAATTTCTTCCAGCTTTTTGGCCAAGTTTGGTATGTTGTAGTTCTGAGCCAGATACATTCCAACAACGTTGCTTTTGGCAGGTTTTTATTGTTTCAAATTTTTCATTTATTTTGCAGTGCTTTCCTGATTTCTTTACAATTTTTTCCGTGTTATCCATCCTCTCCTTGATCTTTCTATCAATCCATTAAAGTACATAAATATCATTCTTATGAATTTTTTCTTATGTATTGCATTGTATGTTCTTCCTCAGAAACATTTATTAGCTCTTCATCTTGGACCTTTGTTTCAGCCACTCTCTTTTTTCTTCACATAAACTAAATTAGTCTGTTGTCTCCAAGACATTGTGGTAGCATTACATATGGATTTAATTGATGACTATATATTGGTGTATTCTTAAGTTCTCACAACTGCCTCCATTGGTGTAATTAGAGAAGAGAAGCATTTGCCCAGTTCCCCATTCATGCAGCTTGATTTAGGTTGGGTTTGACTAGTGGTGACCACTGATCAATGGATATAGGAGCTGTTATTGAAACTTCCCAATGATTGGAGCTGCAGAAGGTCAAGTTGTGTCTGGGTTGTATGGCCATGGATTCTGCTTCTTTATAGGTGGGGTAGAAAGATAACGTGCACAAACATTAGAAAATAAAACAAAGAAAATAAGCAAACAGTAATGAAAGAAGAAAATAATAAAAGATAATTTTTTTTCAAAAAAGCAGCAACAAGAAAAAAAGCACTATAACATCTAAGAAGAGAAATGAGGGACAGTAAAATGGAGTTATAGAAGAGAAAAATAAGAGAGAGAGAAAACACTAGAAAAAATCCAGACAGTGGGAATATGAAATAATAGAGACTAGTAAAAAAAAGATCAAGATAAAAGACAGAAATGGGAAAAAGAACCAGAAGAAAATATCCCAAAACAAAAATAGAGACAGACAAGATAAAAAGAAAGGGAAGAGAGAGAGAAAGAAGAAGAAAGGAAGAAAAGTAATGAAATGAGAGAAAAAAGACCCAGAGAGAAGAAAACTCTGGGGACCTCCCACTAATCAAGGAATTCATAAGGTGGTTGGGTGAGGGATAGGATGATAGTGGCCCCAGTCCTAAATGCAGTTTCTATAAGTCTAGGCATTGCCTGTCTTGACTGAAAGTTGCCAAAGTCTGGGTCAGTTCAAGGCTGATCAGGTGACTGTGAGGATGCTGTATAATTAAAGCAGAATCTGTTCAAATCCAGGTGTGAAGGCAGCATCGTTGATGCCCACTTCACTCTGGCCAACTCACAACCTCTGGGTTGTGGACTCCCAGACAGCAGGGGGCTGTGCTGGGTGCAGATGAGGGTAGGGTCTAACACACCTCCGGTCACCAGGGGAACATATGCTCTGTACCTGACATGAAACTGCTAACCTTCGGTCTCTGAAACTGAAGGCAAAAGTTCAAAATGGCCACACCATATCTGATGGGGAGACCCTTCTGTCACATTTTCCATTGTGGTCTGACTCCTCATTTGATTTCTTGACTGTTGCTTCCAAGAATATTGATTGTGGATCCAAGCAAAATGAGGTCTTTGACAACTTCAATCTTTTCTCTATTTATCATGATGTTATTTATTGGTCCATTTGTAAGAATTTATTTATTTTTTTAAATTTTTACATTGACATATAATTCATGCAGAAGGCTGTAGTCTTTGATCTTCATCAATAAGCATTTTAAGTTATCTTTACTTCCAGAAAGCAAGGTTGTGTAATATGCATATCGAAGGTTGTCAATGTGTATCCATTTTTTCTTCATATAATCCAGCTTCTTGAATTATTTGCTTAGCATACAGAATTAATATGATTAATTAATTATTTAATTAATCAATTAATATTGAATTAATTTGGTGAAAAGACAGAACCCTAGTGCACACATTTCTTAACTTTAAAGTACTCAGTACCCCCTTTGTTTGTTCTAATGCCTGCCTCTTGGTTTATGCACAGCAAAATTAAATGTTCCTGAATACTTATTCTTCACAATGTTATCCATAGTTTGTTATGATCCACACAAATGAATGCCTTTACATAGTCAAGAAAGTGTAAGTAAACACTTTTCTGGGATTATCTGCCAAGATTCATCTACTGACAGGAATGATACTCCAAGTTCAATATCCTCTTATGAATCCAACTTGAATTTTTGGCAACTCCCTTTTGATATACTATTACAGACATTTTTAAGTTACCTTCAGCAAAATTTTACTTGCAGGTGATATTGCTTGATGATTTCTGCATTTTGTGGGGTTACCTTTCTTTGGAATGGTACAAATATGGATATCAAATTCTTTTGGTCAGGTAGCTGTCTTCAATTTTCTTGGCATAGATGAGTGAGTGCCTCCAGTGTTAGATCAGTTTGTTGAAATATTTCCATTTGAATTCTGTCAATTCCTGCAGACTCGTTTTTCTCTAATGCTTTCAGTACAACCTGGACTTCATTCAGTACCTTTGTTTCCTCATCATATGCTACCTCTTGAAATGACTGACTATTGACCAATCCTTCTTGGTACAGTGACTCTGTGTGCTGAATATACATACAAAAATAAGAGTCTTTACTGTTTGATGTAGTCTCTTGAAGGCATTTAAATATGGTCTGTTTTGTTTGGTTCTTATTCTTAAAAATGAAAGAATCCTCACTTGAATTTACTAAATCTGCATACTATATCATAGTTTCAGAGTAAGGCCAACTTTGCTTTAATTTTCATTTCATTCTTCTAGATTTGCACACACTACTGGTGTGGAAATTTCCACCATATAATTCATCACCATCGTCCTTCTTAGTAATATTTAGAGAAAATACCTGATCTTCTGTACCCTCTCTTATCCTATACTTTTTCCATTCTCTTCCTTTATTTCCTTCCTAAAACCCCATTGCTGTATCCAAATCTATGATTTTTCTTCAGTTTACCCTGTAACAGGAAGTAGTGGAAGAATGAGAGCAACAAAAGGAAGAGAGATAACTAATACCTCTTGAAGAGTCATTTCATTATGAGAAAGAGACATTAGACAAATATAAAGGGAGGGATGAATGAAACTTAGATGGCCAGGATAGAGAAATATGAAAGGGTAAAAATGCAACCCAAAGTGACTATTCTTAATTAATGTTTAGAAATATATATATATATTTTTAAATTAAATTGGAAGGAGAGTATAGCTCCCCATACCGCACTGGAATCTATGGACCTGTAGTGATAAGGTTCAGAGAGCAGACTCAGTGACTCCACCAAGTGCATTGACATAAACCACTGAGGTGCATTGACAGAGTTTGTGAATGGGGAAACACCAATTGATGATCTAGGCAGGTTTGTTGGGTAGAAGTGGAATATAAACATAAACTATTTCAAGCACTGCAAGGTTAGTTTAAAATTGATACAATTACTGTGGTGGCAAAAAAAAAAAAAGAGAGAGAGAGAGAGAGAGAGAGGACAGTATTGCTTGTTCCCTAAGAAGCATGTCCTACTAGATAAGAGTGGAAATAGGACTTCAAGAGAAGTCACAGCAAGGATGGATGTAAAAGGGGCTAAGAAGGCCATGAAAGATAAAGTCCTGGCCTATGTAGACATTGATTCATGGGGAACCTGGGGAAAGGGTGACAAATCAACCTCCCCTGCCTTAGGTTTACCCCTTTCTATTTTTATTTAACCCATAGAGGTTTCTATTCCTTTGGTGGCGACCACTTACGCTTTCATTCACAGTTTTCAGTAAGTGTTCTTGCTTACAGTTCCAAATTTAATAAAGAATGAATAAATTGAAAGTAGTCTCTGAACAGTGAAAACCAGAAAGGATTATAAAAGGTTAAAAATAACTTTGAACACATCTAAAAATATGATTGCTTTGGATACACAATCTGTAACACTCAGCTGGCTCTGCTAAACTCCAGCATTTTGCACTTCAGGGCTGACATTCTTCCATTTACTCTAATGCTGAACAGAGAGGGTAAGCATCCTTATTGCCAATCCTTAGTCAAAATGATCATCAGATAACATACAAATTTTGTTGCACTGGTACATACATTGCAGGATTTGTTCTGTAAGATGCTTTCCTTGACCATGATTCTAATAACATTCACATATTTGTGTGCATGTTGAGTTTAGTATAAAATTAGACGGTTTCTTAATATATTTTCTGTAGAAGCAAATTGAGCATCTAAATCTCTATGTTGGCAGCATTTCTCTGCAGGTGTTTGAGTTTTGGTAATTGTAAAATCTACTCTGGGCAGGCCAGCGTGAGTGAATTGAGGAAGCTGCAAGATTGAGCCTAAGCAACGTGAATAAGTCAGTACCTTCATGCTTTTTTCCTTCTCCCGCCCATTTTCTTGAAGATTTCTAAAAAGGAACAACAACCCATTTTATTTAATTCAATGGGTTACTCATAGTTATCTTATATCTTACAGAGTCAAATTGTTTCATAGGATTTTCTTAACAGGAAGCAGCTTTCCAGACTTTCCTTCCATGGTGCAGTTGGGTGAGTTTGAACTGACAACTTTTTGATTAGCAGCTGAATGTAGGGTGTGCCACTGGGACCATTTATTAAGGTTAAACTTGTATTTTTTCCCATTTTTAAGTAACACAAATTGCAAGGTATATCCCAAATGACAATGGCTTAGAAAAATTTTGAAATAATTGATGGTAGTTTCATTTAGAAGGATTGTCTCAAGCAGGTTAAACAAATTGTCTTTGGATGGGAAGACATTAGGAAAAGCCTGCCACCCCACAGCGGATTAGTCAGTAGAGAGGAAGACACACTCCTTGCAGGCATTTGTTCCTCACATCTAACCCAAGAGATATCAGAAGTGAAATAAGAAGTTCATAAATTCACAACCATCTTGAGCAACTGAAGTGAAATCTGTGATATACTTCTAAAATATTGGTTGATTCTCATTGTAGGGTGGAAATGGTATCATGGAATGGGATGAATCTATATTTCTCTATCAGTCATGTTTTTAATATCTCTTTCTCAAATATGAGCAGAATATCAAAGATTACCAGAAATTTTACTACACTTTCAACAAACAGACAAATAAAAAAAATTAAATACACAAATCTAAGAAATTTTCAAGCAGAAGAAAACTTTGAAGAAAACCCATATTTCCTGTGGGAGATCTGAGATGGTATCATAACCATCAAATGAGAACAAGATGTTATTAAAAACATTTCAGGGGATAAAAATCAACTTTTAGAAAGTAAAAACATATATAACATAAAGGTAAAACTCAGTCAAAGGGTTGGAAAATATCGTTGAGGAGATATTTTGAAAACTAATACAAAAAGACAAGATGGAAAATAGGAAAGAAAATATGAGAAAATTAGAAAACTAGTCCCAATGGCTCATTACGCTAGTAAATGAGAGTTCAGAACGAGAGGACAGAAACACTGGAGGGAAGGAACATTGAAAAAATTAAGAAAAAATTTCCAGAACAAAATGTCATGAGTTTCCAGATGATAAGAAACAGCTGAAGGACCAGAACAATGGATACAAATTCAACCAAATTAAAGCACTGAACTGTGAAACTTCAAAATATTGAAGAAAGCTAGTGATCTTACAAACTGAGAAAGAAAGACAGATACAGAAAAGACAGAGAGAGAAAAAGAGAGAGATCAAATACACAAGATTGGCAATAGACTGGCTTCCTATTCCTCAGTAGTGACAATGGACATGAGAAGACAAGCAATTGTGCACATACAGCCCAGCCACATAGGTGCCACTACCCATTTGTGTACCACCTGATCAATGACAATTAGAAATCAACATTAGGTAAACGTGTCTTGAACTACATTATACAAACAACAAACAAAGAACTGCATACACATCCATTCAGACCCACCAGAAGACAGGTGATAAGGGCCTAAGAATACACCAAATTACAGTTATTAATTAACTATAAATACAACTTAGACAGACTAGGCAGAAGAGCAGACAGGCCACTGCTAAATGCTCAGCCACTCAAAACCTTACAAATAGCAGCAGAACATTCTCTGATATAGTGTCAGAAGATGAGCCCCTCAAGTTGGAAGTCACTCAAAATACTGCTGGGGAAAAGCTGCCTCCTCAAAGTAGAGTTGATCATAATGGCATGAATGGAGCAGAGCTTTCAGGACCTTGCTAGTGGGGTACAACTCAAATGAGAAGCAACAGCTGTAAACATCCATTAATAATCAGAATGTGGGGTGTACAAAGTATGAATTTAGGAATATTAGAAATCATTTAAAAAATGGAATGAATAAAGATTAATATCTTAGGCATTAGTGAGCTGAAATTGATAGGTATTGGTATTCTGAATCATAAAATCATGTGGTTTCCTATGCTGGGAATGGCAAATTGAAGAAGAACGGTGTATAATTCATCATCAAAAAGAACATCTCAAGATCTATCTTGAAGTATAGTACTGTCTGTCTCTGGGTAGGATAATAGCCACACATTTTCAAGGAAGATCAGCTAATACAACAATTATTTAATTTCTACACCAACCATTAAAGCTAAAAGCAAAGATAAGGGAAGGATCCTGTTAGCAGTTTGAAGAAATCAAAAGTTACCTATAAATTAGAACTAATAAAATGAAGTAAGGTCTGATTTCTCAGTAGAAACCATGTAGGCAAAAAGGCATACATAAGATTCTGAAACAAAAAAAAAAAAATTGTCAACTAGTCATCATGTATCTGGCAAAATTGTCTATCAAATATAGTGGTGAAATTAGAACTTTTCCAGATAAACAGAAAAGTAAAGAATTTGTAAAAACCAGAACAACCTTACAAAAAATACTAACATGAGTTATTTGAACAGAGAAGAAACCAGCAGACAACACCTAAGACTACCATACATGACAATATCAACCACAACTCAGTCCAGATATGTTGTTGTTGTTAGTTGCTGTCAAATCTATTCCAACGCATGGAGACCTTTTACACAACAGAACGAGACACTGCCTGTCCTGTGTCAACCTCACAATCGTTAGTATACTTGAGCCTGTTGCCGCTGACACTGTGTCAATCCATCTCGGGGACCTTCCTCTTTTTAGCTGACCTTCCAGTTTACCAAGCATGATGACATTCTCTAAGGATTGATCCATCCTGATAGTATGTCTAAAAGTATGAGAGACAAAGTCTGGTCATCCTGGCTTCTAAGGGGCATTTTGGCTGTACGGCTGTACTTTGTTTGTTCTATAGGAAGTCCATGTTGTTGTTGTAGTTAAGTGCTGTGGAGTCAGTTCTGACTCATAGTGAACCTGTATAGGGCTTCCAAGGAGTGGCTGATGAGCTTGCACTGTCAACCATGCACTTCAAACAGACCTTGCATTCCAGCGCATTAACTCAGAGCACCATACTAGGACTCCTAGACAGTATACAGTACTTTTAATATTTTCCTCCAACATCATAACTCAGATAAATCAGTTCTTCTATTGTCTTCTTTATTCACTGTCCAAATTTCATATGCTTATGAGGGTATTGAAAATACCATGGCTTGAGTCAGATGCACCTTAGTCCTCAAACTGACATCTTTGCTCTAGAACACTTTCAAGAGGTCTTGTGCAACACATTTGCCTAATGTAATATGTCATTTGACTTCTTAACTGCTTTCATGTATGTTGATGGTTGATCTGAGCAAAATGAAGTCTTTGACAACTTCAGTCTTTTCTCCATTTATCTTGATGCTATTTATTGAGGATTTTTGTTTTCTTTACACTGAGGTGCAACCAATAGCAAGGCTGTGGTGTTTGAACTTCATCAGTATTTTAAGTCCTCTTTTCATTCAGCAAGCAAGGTTGTATCATCTGCATATCACAGGTTGTTAGTGAGTCTTTCTTCAATCCTGATGCCTCATATTTCTTCACATAATCTAATTTCTTGAATTATTTGCCCAGCATACAGATTGAATAAGTATGCTGAAAGAATACAACCCTGACACACATCTTTCCTAATTCTAAACAATTCAGTGTTTCCTTGTTCTGTTTGAACACCTGCCTCTTTGTTCATGTACAGCTTCCTTATGAGCACAATTAAGCATTCCAGAATACTCATTCCACACAATGTTGTCCATAGCTTGTCATGATCCACACAATCAAAAGCCATTGCATAGTCAATAAAACACAGGCAAACATCTTTCTGGTTTCCTCTGCTTATGCCAAGCTTCATCTGATGTCAGCAAGGATATCCTTCGTTTCATGTACTCTTCTGAATCTGACTTGAGCATCTGGCTGTTCCCTGTCAATGTACTGTTGCAGCTGTTTTTAAATTATCTTTAGCAAAATTTTACTTGCATGCGATATAAATGATATTGTCTGATGATTGCCACATTACATTGAGTCACCTCTCTTTAGAATAGGTACAAATATGGGTATCTTCTAATCAGTTGGCCAGGTAGCCATCTTCCAAATTTCTTGGCATAGAAAAGTAAATGCCTCCAGTTCTGCTTCAGTTTGTTGAAAGTTTTTAATTTGTATTCCAACAATTCCCAGAGCCTTGTTCTTTGCTAATGCCTTCAGTGCACTTTGGATGTCTTCCTTCAGTATCATCTGTTCTTGATCATCTGTGACCTCTTGAAATGGTTGAACATCAACCACGTCTTTTTGCTAGTGACTCGATTTATTTCTTCCATCTTCTTTTAATGCTTCCTATTTCATTCGATATTTTGTCCATGTTTTTGTTGTTAAGTGTCATCAAGTCAGTTCTGACTCATAGCAACCCTGTAAAGGGCTTTTGGAGATCAGCTGATGAGCTTGAACTGCTAACCTTACAGTTCAAAACGACTTTGCAGTCCAGCTCATTAACCCACAGCACCATACCAGGACTCCATTTTGCCCATAGAACCCTCCAATATTTCAAGTCGAGGCTTGGGTTTTTTTGTCAGTTCCCTCAACTTGAGAAATGTGTTCTTCCTTTTTTGGTTTTCTGAATCCAGATCTATGCACATTTCATTATATTACTTGACTTTGTCTTTTTGAGCTGCCATTTACAATTTTCTGTTTGGCTCATTTACTTCCTCTTTTCTCACATTTGCTTTAGCATCTATATGCTCAAGAGCAAATTTCAGAGTCTCTTACATCCATTTTGGTCTTTATTTCCTGCCTTTTTAATGATCTTTGCCTTCCTCCTGTATGATGTTCTTTACCTAACAACTTTTCTGGTGTTTGGTTACTAGTGTCTAATGCATCAAATATATTCTTGAGATTTTCTCTAATTTGTGGAGGATATATTCAAGGAGCTCTGGTAGCGTAGTGGTTACAAATTGGGCTGCAAACCACAAGGTCCGCAGTTCGAAACTACCAGCTGCTCCACAGGAGAAAGATGAGGCGATCTGCTCCCATAAAGATTTACAGCCTCGGAAACCCTGTTCAGGGTCGCTATGGGTCAAAACCGACTCAACAGCACTTAACAACAACAACAACATATTCAAGGTAATATTTTGGCTCTTGTAAACTTGTTTTTTTTACTTTGGTTACCTTCAGTCTGGACTTGCATATGTGCAATTTTTGGTCTGTTCCACAGTCTGCACTAGGCCTGTTTTAGCTGGTGATATTGAGCTTCTCCATCGTCTCATCCCATAGATGTAGTTGATTTGTTTTTGTGTATTTCATCTGGTGAGGTCCATAGTATCGAAACCTCTTATGTCATCTAAAAAAAAAAAAAGTATTTTGAAAGATTAAGTCGATGGTTTTGCAAAATTCTGCCATTTGATCTCCAGCAAACTTTCTATTACCAAGCCATATTTTCCAGCTACTGATTCTGCCTCTTTGTTTCCAGCTGTTACATTCCAATCACCAGTAATTATCCATGCATCTTGATTTTATGTTTGATCTATCATACTGAAGAAGTTGGTAGAATTCTTTCGTTTCATCATCATTTTCTTTAGTGGTTGCCACATACATTTGAATAATAGTTGTATTGACTGGTGGTCTTCCTTGTTGCTCAGTGTTGTCTAGTTGGTTCTGACTCATAGTCATCCTATATAGGGTTTCTGGGGCTATAAATCTTTGCAGGAGCAGAAAGTCTCATTTTTATCCTGTGGAGCAGCTGGTGGGCTCAAACCACTGACCTTGTGATTTGCAGTACAATGCTT
>NW_006408576.1:155709-161702 GCF_000296735.1 Chrysochloris asiatica
CAGAGAAAAAGAGGAAGACCCCCAGCAAGATGGATTGGCTAAGTGGCAACATCAATGAAGTTAAACTATTTTTTGATTGTTTCAATAATTCAGGGGATATTTTTGGTTTAAGGTTTGAGCATTATCTCAGGGCAATAGTTTCAGAGCTTCATCCCGTCTCTATGACTCCAGAAAGACTGGAATCCATGAGAATTTTAAATTATGTTCTGCATTCTCTCCCCTTTTGATCAGGATTCTTCTATGGAATCTTTGATCAAAATGTTCAGTAATGGTAGCTGGGCACTATTAAGCTCTTTTGGTCTCTTACCAAAGGAGACAGTTGTTAACGGAGACTATTAGTCACATGCTTTTTGCTGGGTCTGAAACATGCATCTGGTTCATCTTCTGACCTCCAGTTCTTGGCACTTGAGCCAGTGGACAACTGTATTATCTGTCAATCCTGAGAACTGCCGGAAGCCTGTCATCTTACCTGGCGACCTTGGATTCATTTGCCTCTTCAGTCAGAAAACTACTGTCTGGCCAGCTGATCAATCTTGATTTTATCAGTCCTTTTAGCTAGATGAGTTTGAAGAAGCCTCCATGTGACATCTAACATAGAACTTGTCTGTCTCTACAACTGTGTGAGTCATTTTCCTGTCCCAGGAAAATGAGCCAATTCTTGCTATCCTATATTTATAGCTTCTTTGAAAAATGGTATATACAGAGATATAATTATAGAACTTGTGCTTTCAAATTTTCGTCTGTGTAAGAATCACTTAGAAACTGCAAAATAAATAAATAAATAAATAAAAAATCATGAAATGTTTTAGTCAACAGTTTAAGGAGGGGCCCAAGCATTCTAGATGATTTTAACAATCATACTAGATGATTCTTTGTGGGTGGTAGGTTGAACACACCAATCCATTGGGGAAAACCCAGTTTTGCCACTAGATGGATCTTCCAACTACTCTCTATGTATGTGGTCATGGTCTAGTTATTTATTCCAATTCATTTTTTACAACTTCCAATTTTCTTAGATTTCATACTTTGTATATTCCACATTCCAATTATTAATAGATGTTTGCTTGTATCTGTTTCTTTTCATTTTGAGTTGAAATGAAACTCAAAATTGTAGAAACATTTATTCAACAAAAACATCAAAATGTGAAGTTATTGCTTCTTGACATATTCTCCACTTAGGTCTATATACTTCTCAAGGGTGTTCCCTGCCATCTTTTAAAATCCTCATCAAAGAATTTTGTGTACTTTGATTTACAGCACATCAAAATGGCAGTTTTGGCATCCTCAAGGGACACTGATTATGTTTCTTTTTAGTGTTGTTTAAGTTTTGGGAACAAAAGAAAGTCTGAAGGACAAGATCAGGATTGTAGGGTGGATGGATGGGATAAGGTCTTTCATAGGATAGCTCTTACTATTCTCAAAGAACAAGCATGTGCATTGTTGTGATGGAAAAAATTCCTTGGCACAATTTTCCTGGCCTTTTTCCCACCAATGCAGTTTTCAGTTTTCTTAAAATGACTTCATAATAAGTCCCCATGGTTGTTCTGTGTCCTTTGAGAAACCTATCAAGATTACCCCTTTGACATCCCCAGAAAACAGACACCACAACCTTTGAGCTGAGCTCTCTGACTTGAATTTAACTGGGCCAGCAGATCTCCTTAAAATTCACTGTTTTCATAGAATGGTTTTCTTTGAAACATCCTAAGGAAACTAAAACAAATGTACAAGTGAGAGAGTTTATCTGTATCCATCCACTGATTGCACAGACATGCTTAAACATGTTTTGTTTGGAATAAACCTGTTCATATATGAACTGAAATCCTACTAGCAAAATTTTTTGTACTTAACTCTCAATGGTCACCATGAATGGGAACGACTCCAAAACAAAACAAACCAAACCCATTGCCATTGATTCACCTCCATACGTTTTCTGAGACTATAAATCTTTATTGAGGCAGAACTTTCTTCTACAAAATGGCTAGTGGACTTGAATTTTCAACATTTCAATTAGCAGCTAAACCCTTAACCCATTGTACCATTAAGTAAATTGTAACAAAGCAGCAGCAACAACACATAGGATTAAATGTGGAAACAAATATAGATGGATGCATGGAGTGGGTGAGACTGAACTGGGTCATATGTTGTTTTTGTTGTGAGGTGCCATACAGTTGGTACCAACTGAGAGTGATCCTATGCACAACATAATGAAATGCTGCCTGATTCTGGGCCAACCTCACAATTGTTGCCACGTTTGAGCCCACTGATGCTGCCACTTTACCAATCCATTTTGCTAGGGGTCTTCCTCTTTTTCTCTGATCCTCCACCTTACCAAACATGATATCCTTCTCCAGTGACTGGTACCTCCTGACAATATGTCCAAAGTATGAGAGACAAAGTTTGGCCATACTGGCCTCCAAGGCTCCTTTGGCTGCACTTCTTCCAACACAGATCTGTTGGTTATTTTGGCAACCCTTGTTAGTTTCAATATTCTCCTCCAACACCATAACTCAAAAGCATCAATTCTTCTACGGTCTTCCTTATTCACTGTCCTACTTTCACATACATATGAGGTTATTGAAAATAACATGGCTTGGGTCAGGCACACCTTAGTCCTCAAGCTCACATCTTTGCTCTTCAACACTTTAAAAAGGACTTCTGCAGCAGATTTGCCTAATGCAATATGTTGTCTGATTTCTTGACTGCTGCTTCCATGAGTGTTGATAGTTGATCCAAGCAGAATGAAGTCCTTGACAACTTCAATCTTTTCTCCATTTATAAGAACCACCATTCATCTGTCAAGTTGTCGTACTGTGGTGCCTTGTGAGTTGCTGTGATTCTAAAAGCTATGCCACAGGTATTTTAAATACCAGCAGGGTCACCCATAGTGGACAGGTTTCAGATGAGCTTCCAGATGAAGACAGACTAGGAAGAAGCAGTAACAAACTACTTCCAAATATTTAGTCACTTAAAACCTTATGGATAGCAGAGAAACACTGTCAGATATAGTGCTGGAAAATGAGTCCCTCAGGTTGGAAGGCATTCAAAATGCGACCGGAGAAGAGCTGTCTCCTCAAAGTAGAGTTGACCATAATGACATGCCGTGGGGGTAAAGTCTTCAGGATCTTCATGTGCTGATGGGGCACAACTCAAAATGAAGAGAAACAGCTGTAAACATCCATTAATAATCGGAACGTGGAATGTATGAAATATGACTCTAAGAAAATTGGAAATTGTAAAAAATGAAATGGAACACATTAACATCGATATCTAAGGCATTAGTGAGCTGAAATGGACAAGTATTGGCCATTTTGAATGTGACAACGACATGGTTTACTTTGACAGGCCATACATATCAGGTCAAATTTGGATATAGGGAAAAGAGAAATTCAGACATTTCAACAGAGAAGAACATCGTATGGCCTGTATATAGAATAATGAACAGACTAATTAGGCAAATTTAGTAGAGTTTTTATGACAAGTGGAAGAACTTGAGTTTGAAATATTATGGTTTTGTGGTAACTATTTAAATGGTTGAATAGATGAGTAGGAAAAGAGAAACAAGAGTTGACAAATTATATTTTAGGAAGACTAACTTGGCAGTCAATCAAGCAGAACTGCATGGTTTAAAATTAGGAAAAATATGCAACTAGATTGTATCCTTTCATCATTTGTATTAAAGCTGTAAGCTGAGTAAATAACCTGAGACACTGGACTATATGAAAAGCACTGCATCGGGATCAGAGGAAGTATCATTAGCGGCCTGTTATGCAGGTAACACAATCTTAGTTGCAAAATTGAAGAGAATTTGAAATAGTTACTAATGAATGTCAAAGATGTCAACTCTTAGTATGGATTGCATCTCAACATAAAGAAACAAAAATCCTCTCAAACGGACCAATAAACAACAACAGAGAAAATACTGACGTTATCAGTGATTTAATTTTATTTGATCCACAATTAATGCCCATGGAAGCAGCAGTCAAGAAATCAAATGATGTATTGCATTGGGCCAATCTTCTGCAAGATAACTCTTTAAAGTGTTTAAGAAAAATGGTATCACTTTGAAGACTAAGATGAACCTGCTCTAAGCTATGGTATTTTCAATTGTCTCATATGCAAGTATAAGCTAGACAATGAATAAGGAAGACTGAAGAAGAACTGATGCCTTTGAATCCTAGTGTTGGTGAAGAATATCAACACTTCATCTTGCATACTTTGGACACTATCAGGATGCACCAGTTCTCTGGGGAATGACTTTATACTTTGTAAATCGAGAGTCAGAGACAGAGAGGAAGACCCTCAATGAAATAGATTGACACAGTTGCTGCAGCAATGAGTTCAAATATAGCAATGATTTTGAGGATAGTTCTGGGCAGGGCATTAGTTTGCTCTGTTCTACATAGGGTCTTCATGAGTTAGAACCAACTCGGCAGCCTCTAATAGCAGCAACAACTTGGCAGCAATATATGTGATGGATAAGAGAAGGAAAGAACATGGAACCTGCTGAGGACCATTATTGTATTAAATATTGTTCAGCTACCTTCTAACTTGGTCATTACATCCCAAATCTCTCCTGTTTCAGCAATATGTTTTTCACACCCTTCCCCATTAATCTTTTTAGATATTTTGGAGCTGACATTTTTGCACTTGTATAAAGATTTACACCCTCGGAAACCCTGTACAGGGTCGCTATGGGTCGGAACCGACTCAATGGCACATAACAACAACAACAAAATAGATGTCAGTGAGAGTCTGGCTAATGGGACTGTCAAGGGGATCGAAACAAATGAATGATGTGCAAATGATGTTGCTATTGGGGATGGTGTGGCACTGTAGGATGAGCACTGGACTCCTAACTGCAAGTTCAGTGGTTTAAAACCAGTAACCACTCCTTGGAAATCCTACACAGGAATGCTTGAGTCGGAAGCAACATGATTGCTCTTAACTACAACACCAATAACCAAGATTTTTGTGTTCTAGGAAATGCTCATAATAGGTTAAGTCAAGACTGATGCAATACAAGACCTGAACTTCATTTATATTTAAACACCATAAATGGTATTAGTCTTCACTGAATTTCTTCAGACACTGGAACCTCATTGTGAAATTATTACTCAACAGTGGGCCTTCTCTAAATAAATTAATGTAATTTCCCATCAAAAACAAAGAAAAAACATAATGTTCCTTCTCCCTACAAAAAAGACATATTAGGAAAATTTCAGGGGTTTTTTGTTTTGCTTGTCAACACACTTGTTCAATGTGCAATTTCTATGTTTACCAACTTCATTGTTAAGTGCCACCAAGTTGGTTCTAACTCAGAGTGACTCTGTATAGGGATTCCGTGGAGCGGCTGGTTGGTTTGAACCATTACTTTGTGGTCCAGTACTATCTTACAGCATCAAACCAGGCCACCTAACTTGATCATGATAGTCACATTCTCAAATTCAGATAGGCACTTCTAGGCTGGGACAAGAACTTCTTTAATAAAATGGGTCATTTTCTTTTGTATATGGTCTTTACTCCTAGGACTCATGGTGACCCCACATGTGCAGAATACAGCTGATCCACAATAGATTCCAGAAATAGTTTTTGAAGTGCCTCCTGGTGGCTTCAAATTGCCAAGCTTTAGGTTACAAGTTGAATATTTATCTGTTTGTGCCACCAGGGTCCCCTCTCTTCTAGGATCATCACAATGTTTCCTGTTTTCCTTTTTATGTTTTTTAACAAACGCCCCTCTGTAGTGGTTAGAGTTCTGTATCAACTCGATTAGGTCAGGATTTCCAGAGGTTTAGCAGTTGAGATGTACTTATTTGTAGGCTGATGAAACAATATCGGCATAATTAACTCTGATGAGTGGCTATGAGCAGACAGTCAATTAAAGAGACACTTCCTTGGGTATGTGGCCTGCTCCCAATACAATGAACATGAGGGAGGGACTCTCTCTCTTCAACTGGGACCAGTAAATCTGCAACAGTAATCAGTTTTATATATAT
>NW_006408576.1:162282-166089 GCF_000296735.1 Chrysochloris asiatica
TCTTTCTTTTATTGTGAATTGAGTGATAGTTTACATGGGAGACATCGGTTTTACACCGATTATTTCACTGCAATGATTACAATCTCCTCCGTGCATCATCATTCAACAGTATTTGCTTCTATTCTCCCTATTTTTGGGGGGTGAAGGCGGGGGATACATACCAAAACACTCATGAATGTATAATCATTTAAACAACAAAAGGACACATTCTGCCTCCTGGCCACCAGCACACAGCCTTTCTCTTTCCATGAGTCTAGAGTCTTTAGTTGCTCTCTCTCCATGTCCTCATCTCTGCCTCCATCTCTGGTGTCACTGCTTCTCTGGTTAGGGTCCCATATTCCACTCATGCTCTTCTCCCTTGATGGTCATAGTGTTCTCTGTTTCAGACTAAGATTAACTACTCCCCCCTTTTTGTTATAAAACTTCTAACTTTACAGTTGTGACAATCACAATTAGTCATGGTAACAATTATTCACTATTGAATCATAAGAATCTTATCCCCATCTCCTTTCACCAAACCCATCTAGACAAGAGGCCTTGAACTGATTTTGAATTTGGCCCTCTTCCCCTCTTATGGAGTCAGAGGAAGTCAGACATGGTCCCTACTTGGTTTAAACAGTTGGTGCTGTGAGCAAGACTCTTTGCAATGGCTCCAGAAATTATGAAGTTTTATAAGAGAGAGAACAAAGAGACATGGGATAAAATATTTTAGTGGAAGGGAGAGCAACAGTTTCTGGAGTTGACTGGAACTGATGACAAGCTGATTAGAAATGATAGTGATTAGGGAACTGGGCCTAGTAGAATCCACTCTGCCAGAGGCCCAAGACCACTTGCATATGAATGGGGTTAGTTCAAAAGAGAAGAAAAGATTAAACTGGAATATTTTTAAAGGTTTATGTGTTTAACTGCCTTAAGGATATTGATTTCTCAGGTCTATTATTGGAAAATAGAAATACATGTGGCATAGAAATGAATATTGGGTTTGATGATTACAGAGAGCTTGTAAGCCTGCCTTCAGCCTATATTTGATTGGATTTGCTAAAAGGAAGTTAGAATTTGACAGGAAAAATTAGTCTTCTTGGTTTAAACCTTTGTAGAGTATGGGACTTTAGGTAGAATCCTGAGCCCCACTCAGAACTTTCTGAGTTGGGACATTTGCATTTGAAAAGACATGCAGACCAACCCAGAACTGCTGGGAAAACAGGAGATTCAAGCACAGAAAAAAAGTGGAGGGTTTGGTGTTTTAAGTTTCAGAGGCATGAAGTCAAGGAAAGTTGGCCCATCAGAGTAAACCCTCTTCTAGGACTGAAAGTTACAGGGAATCAGCAAACAGTTGGCTACCTGGGTCTACAAGTGAGTGGAACTGGGAGACATGAAGCAATGAACATATGGGCTGAGTTTGGACATGTTCTATTGGCACCTTGAGAGGAGCTAAGAGGGAAAATGGTCTGGTCTAAAGCTTAGGGAGTTGTGTGAACTCCTGAGCCCTCAGCCACTGAAGTAGCCCATGAAGGCTAGTACTGAGAGTGAAGGGGCCAACTGGTGTGAAGTGCAGGGAGGTGTGTGTGAACTCCCAAACTTGCAGCTGGTACCCATTTGAGCTAGCTTGGATAGCTAGGACTGAGCTGATCAGAATCTGATCACATTAAGATAAAGATATTTGATGCTGTAGGCAAGTGTGGATTACTACAATTTGTTGGACTGGACTTTTGCTTATGGATGTAGTTGCTCAAAATTCTATCCAAAATGGAAGATATTTCAAATCAAAGAACATGTTTGTCTCCTCAGTGTGCTGGGTTGATATTGTTGTTGTTGTTGTTAAGTACCGTGGAGTCGGTTCCGACTCATCACTTGCACAGGCTTTCCAAGGCTGTAACTCTTTATGGGAACAGAACGCCTCATCTTTCTCCTGCAGAACCGCTGGTAGTTTTGAACTGCTGACTGAGGTTGGCAGCCCAACTCATAACAACTATGCTACCAGAGCTCCTTATAGACACAGGCAATTTAGATATTGGCTATCAAACATGGGGGCTATAAAGGTATGAAGTGGCTGGCTTTTTAAGATTTTATGGGTGTGCTTAGTTTTAGAATGAGGGGACAAAAGAGAACCCCCACTGGATAGTTTTTCTCTTTTCCAGATGGGTCTGGTAAAAGGGGGTCTGAGATGATACTGATAGGATTTTATGATTTCATTTGTGAGTAATTGTTAGTAGGATTAATTGTGACTGTCAAAACTGTAATTGTGGAAGATGTGTAAATAAAAGGGGGAGCAGTTATCTTTCATTTCATTAACAGAGGATCCCAGAACCATCATTAAGGACGAGCATGAGTGGAGTGTGGGTTCTTTACCTGGAAAGCGGCTACAGCAGAAATGGTGGCAGAGTCAATGGCATGGAAAGGATAAAGCAGCTATGGACTCTAGGCCCATGGATTGAGTAAGGCTGTGTAGCTGTGGTCAGGAGCCTGGCTTGCAGAATGTGCCCTTTGGACATTTAAATGAATATATGTTTTGTTTTGCATGTGCATATCAAGTATTTTTGCTTTCTTAATTTGTGACATATAAGATGTAAATAGGTGTATTTTCAGTTGTATGTGTTTTAGTTATATCATTGTGTTAGATGCAAGTATGACTTTACAATTTTCTTTACTTAGAGACAAAGCAAATAGTTTATAGGTGTCAAGTTGACAACAATGAACTGTAATGATGAGGATTCTACATCAACTTGATTAGGTCAGGAGTTCCAGAGGTTTACCACTTGAGGTGTACTTATTCTCATGGTGATGAAACCTAATGGAGGCATAGTTAACTCTGATGAATGGCTCTGAGCAGCCAATCATTTAAAGGGATGCTTCCTTGGGGGCATAGTCTCTTCCCAATATAATGAACATAAAGGATGGAGTCTCTTCTACTAGGGACCTGAGACTCTGCAACTGTAAGCCTTTTCCTTGATAATAAATTTATCTCTTTCTATATATACATCTATATGTTTCACTAGTTTTGCTTCCCTAGAAAACCCGGCCTAAGATACTATCATCAGCTTTTTAAATACTTTTATAATTTCATAATTTTTTATTACTTTCCTTTTAAAGAAAAAAAATATTTTCTTATTATATGTTGTTGTTGTTGTTAAGTGCCGTCAAGTCGGTTCCGACCCATAGAGACCCTGTACAGGGTTTCCGAGGCTGTAAATCTTTACGGGAGCAGAAAGCCTCATCTTTCTCCTGCGAAACAGCTGGCAGTTTCAAACTGCTGACCTTGCAGTTCGCAGCCCTATTTGTAACCACTATGCTACAAGAGCTCCTTAAAAATATAGATAACATTTCAAAAAGAATAAGGAAGCAATCTAATTCATCTGTCTACAAATAAGCATACTTATTACTGCTACACCCAATCTCCTTCCTCTGCTTTTTCTAATGTCCTGAGGTTTGACTCAGGTGTATTAAACCAAAGTCAGAACAACTCACTAAAAACAAATATTGTGTTATGCAAGATACTTGTTTACTTCTTCTTCAAGGTCTTCATTTGCCAGGAAGCAAAGTTTCTCTTAAAAGAATGTATTAATTTGTAAAAATGTTAATATGTTTGTTATGCTACTATGTGTTTTTTGATGAACCTATTATAAGCCCAACGTTGGAATTGTTGGTTACATGTTTATAGTTAGACATTTCTTATTAATATACACATAAAAAGGTACATTTCTATTTCTAGGATCTCTGTAACAAATATAAAGGTATGTTTGGAGGTTCGGAGGGTTTATAGTTGGGGAATTTGCAGGAGAATCCAGAAATTCATTATTTTCTGGATCA
>NW_006408576.1:166919-168476 GCF_000296735.1 Chrysochloris asiatica
CAGGTGGCATCATTGATGGACTCAAGTGTGGCAGCGGTAATGAGGTTGGCCCAGGATCGAACATTGTTTCGTTCTGCTGTGCATGGGGTCGCTATGAGCCGGTTCTGACTCGATGGCACCTGACAACAACAACAACAACAACAACAGCTCTATAGATGATTTAGTATATGTTGTAAGTTGCCCTGGTAACACAATGATTAAATGTCCAGCTTCCAGTTGAAAGGTCGGTAGTCACTCCATGGGAGGAAGCTGTATCTGTTTCTGTAAAGATTTACAGCTGTGGAAACCCTATTGAGTATCTATCAGCAGAATTCAATTCAACTGTACAATGGATTTTTTGGTTTGGGCTAAGAAGTCTGTAATTCTGTAAAGAATTCATATTAGATTTATCTAGGTTTTTTAAAAAAATAAGAATAATAAAGCATCTGCCATTATTATCTTATTATAAACATGGAATGTATGAAATTTGATTTAAAGTTTTTAAAATCAATAGAGATTTATAATCCAATTTAATTCTGAAATGCTATTTTCCACTTAAACATTTGCTAAGTATTTTTTTTTATGCTTTTGTTTGATAAGTATCAAAGGCATAATATTTATTGGCTCTAGTTTTTCTCTGTAGCATTGCCTTCAGCTATTACATTAATTTTACTTTTGGTTAGTTTCTATTTTTCATTTGAGTTACAAAAAAATCTTTTTTTATTGCTATGTATATAAGGTTTCATCAAGAATTGTTCCTTTTCTTGAAATAGCTGTATGTTTTCCCAAAGTGTTCTTTCAAAATTATGGTATAGAAATTTATATCCATCTCTTTAAAATGATATTTCACTTTCTCTCCTCATACACTCCTGAGTATATCATAGGGTAAATTTCTAATTTCACATTTTTAAAAGCAATATCTTTTTTAAAAACACATTAAAACCGAAGACAATTTCTAGGCTTCTTTCCTTATAGGTAATTGCCTATGAAAAATTTATTTATCATATAATACAGCTTTTGTGGTATAACAAAAATTGAAAAATTGAAAGAAATTGAATTTGAGTAATTGAAGTAATATATATAGTGTCTGTTTTTAACCACCTTTGCTAGAGTGTGAACTCCTTATTATCAGGAGGTTTATTCATGTTTGTATCATTGATTTCTGAATTAGCACAAGAATTTATAGGGATTAGCTTTCTTTTCCCATTCCTTCCTCCCAGACTATTTTCCTTTCTTCTCTCTACCCAGATATTGTTTGAGATACTTTGTATTTCATACCATCCATATGTGCCCCTTACAATAACTTATGACTAAGAAAATTAACATCATTGGGGATTTAATAAGTACACTTTGATAATCTTGATTTGTTACTAGTAGAAAATTTGACAGTTGTTGTATAGTTCTGATTACATCATCAGTGTTAGCCTAAATCTTGTTTTGACAACTGAGATATAGTTGATATGGCAACTGAGATATAGTCCATATTAGATGATGGACAAAGCACTCCATAGACAAGGAGGTTGTTGTTAATTGCCTTCGAGTCGGTTCCGACCCATAGTGACCCTGTACAGGGTTTCC
>NW_006408576.1:169639-172105 GCF_000296735.1 Chrysochloris asiatica
ATTGGTTCTTTTGGCAGTCCATGGCACTTTTAGTATTCTCCTCCAATGCTACAACTCAAAGGCATCAATTAGAACATAATATTTAATATCCTTATGGTGATTCAGAAACAAATCAGGATTTTGCTTCAGGGGTCAAATTATTAATATCCATTGACATTACACTATTTTGCACTTGAAAGAAATTTGGTTTGTCAGAATTCACTGTATGCTATAGCCTAGGGATGTTGAATCATATGAAATTCCAATATCAGCTTGTTTACATAAAATTTATCTCTTCCTATCTAAATAATGCATTAAATGTGTAATTATAGAGGCAAAGTTAATAAAGAATTCCAGATAACAAAAGTCAGATAAATCAGTTTTTACTGTGTTTTCCTAACTATAACACTATTTTCAATAATTATTTTATACTTGCTTAAAAATTAAGAATGCAAATTGGGAACAGACAAAGTCTCTTCTCTAGAAATTTGATTGCTTCCTATCAAAGTAAGGAATCCTTGCAGTTCAAACTGACCTTATGGTCGAGTGTTTATCCTACAGCACCACACCAGGACATTTAATAGCCAGACTTTTAAGATTGAACATACTTAACAATTTAAAATTTATCCTAAAAATGTCAAAAGGAAACAATTTTAAAAAGGAATAATAGAGTAGTAAAAATATGTCATATTCATGACAAAATGTCAATTTTCATAATATACAAGGAGCTGTTATAAATCAATGAGAAAAATAAACATGAAATACAAATAAGCTTCAATTATTAAAAAAAAGAAATAGACTTAAAAAAATAAGCACAATAAGGAGTGTCTGGAAATCTTATAAACTTGTGAGCAGCCATCTAACATACAACTATTGGTCTGTACTCATCTGGAACAAAAGAGAAAGAAGGAAACTGCAGACTCAACAAAAAAATCAGTCTGTGAGACGAATAACCCACATGAATCATGAACTCATCTGTCCTGAAACCAGAAAAACTAGATGGTGCCTAGCTACCAGAACTGATAGGTCTGACTTGAAGTCCAGTAGCTATCCCTGGATAGAAAGGGAGAAAATAAAACTCTAATTCCTAATAAAAGATAATCCTCCAAATTGGTAGAGACTAGAGGAAGTCCTGAGACGGCTGTCTTTTAAACTTGGAACAGAAGCCATTCCCAGAAATCATCCTTCTGTCAAATAACAGACTCCTGAAATAAAAAAAGGAATGCTGTACTCCTTTAAATAATCATCTACGTGAGAACAAATGGTAGCATTTACCCTAAAGCAAAGATAAATAAGTAAGGGTGGTGGTGGGGGAATGGCAGGGAAGCTAGGTTAATGGAAACAGCATAATCAGAATAAAAGAATGAGAAGGCTCATGTGAGAAACCCCCATCAACACCCCCTGACACTGCTGCAATCCCCCTTGATTATGCAAGAATGAGGCTTTTTTATTCAAGTTTGCAAAATCAGTCACCAAACCAAATAAGGAGCCCCATGCAAAAGAATTTCTCTCCTAGTGGGAGAAGGTCCTGATTCAGGTTCCTCATTAACTGAGTACTATGAAATTAACAAACTCCCTGGCCCACATTCCCTTACTGCCTTGATGGTTGTTGTATTCTTATCTAAAGTTCCTAGTTAGCTGAACAAGTTTCTTCCCTTCCATTTCCCCTTCCCCCATGAGCTTCTATTGTTACACTAGCCTGCAACTTCCTGGAACCCCCCTCATTCCTGAAGATGGACCATCCTAAGGGTTATTTCTCACACTGACACATTGTAAAAAATGTAACTAATTGTGGTACATTGGATTTCCTTGTTATGATTTTCTATCAAATAAAGCTGGGCTTGTTAGTTTTGCTATCCTGCTAGGTTCAAAACGAGCCCTGTACTAGTTACAAGGTCAGCAGTTCAAAATTACCAGCGGTTCTGTAGTAAAAAGATGAGGATTTCTGCTCTCTTGGTGTGGCACTGTGGGTTAATGCGCCAGACTGCAAAGCCTTTTGAATTACAAAGACGGTGGTTCAAGCTCACCAGCTGCTCCTTGGAAACCCTGTACAGGGTCACTATGGGTCAGAACCGACTCGATGGCACTTAACAACAACAAAAGATTAACAGCCTCAGAAACCCTATATAGGCTGGCTATGAGTCAGAATTTACTGCATGGCACAAAGCCACCACCATCTCAGAAGCCAGAACAGAGGATCCCAGGACCATCAAGAAAGTAGAGCACAGTAGAATATGAAATACTTATCTAAGAAAGCACTATGATAGCAGAAGTGATTGAAGAGGTGGCGTAGAGAAACAGAGCAGCTGTGGGATTCTAGGCCCATGGAAGGAGTAAAGCTGAGAACCCATGGGCAGTACCACATGTTCATAGATGTGCCTTTTAGGTATTTGCAGATTGGCTAAAATGCTTTGCAGCACTTTGTAAACTTATGACATATGGCTGAGAGGCCAAAGACAAGAGTAAGGAAGCATGTCTGCAGTTTTG
>NW_006408576.1:172205-194076 GCF_000296735.1 Chrysochloris asiatica
AGATTGGCTAAAATGCTTTGCAGCACTTTGTAAACTTATGACATATGGCTGAGAGGCCAAAGACAAGAGTAAGGAAGCATGTCTGCAGTTTTGCATTGTATCCTCTGAGCTTTCCTAATCAAGTGCCTAATTTTGACTATTGTTGAGTTCAGTGTGTCCACTGCAATGGGCTATCTAACCCAGGTGTGCAGCAGAGAGTGCTGTGGGAGGCCTGGGTGGTGTCAGAAGAGGGGAAAGAAGACTGTAGGTGGGAGCATGTCTGATCTTTGCTTCAGAGGAATTTTCTCTGGGCTGGTTTTGAGTTTGATGCTCCTTTCCACTTGTGAGTTCAGACAAAGTCAGACATGGCCTTTGAGTGTTTTGTTTTTAATTTTTTATTGTGAATTGAGTGAAGATTTACAAGGCAGATCATCAGTTTTACATTCAACAATCATATACTTGCTTCATTACAATGATTGCAATCTCTTCCATGTACTATCAGTTAACAGTACTTAGTTCTAATAAGTAATTTAACTCTTAAATTCCTCTGTGTCCTTTCAGTGGTTTTTGCAGGTGGTGTCTGGAGGCAGAATCATTGCAATAGCTCAGGAATCAAGAGGCTTTACAATACAAAAGAATGAAGGGGCATGGGAAGTGAAACTTGATATTTGGATGGCTATCTTGTATTTCTTTACCTGTAATTGCTGAAAGGAATGTAAGAGATAAAATGCTATAGTTATTGAGAGAAGAAAGGAGCCCTGGTAATGTAGTGGGTTACAAGTTTGACTGCCAGCCACAAGGTCAGGAGTTTGAATCTACTAGTCACTTCATGGGAGAAACATGAGGCTTTCTGCTCCAAGAAAGATTTACAGCCCCAGAAATTCTATAGAGGGTTACTATGAGTTAGAACTGAATCTATGGCACAGAACCACCAGCAACAAAAGAAGAAAAGCAGCTTTGGGCGGTATCTGGAACAGAAGTCACCTTGGTAAAACAAGATGGCTATTAGGGGGCCACCCTGCCAGAGGCCCAAGGCCATTCATATATGAATAGGGATAGTACAGGAGCAGAAAAAAAAAAGGAAGATTCAACTGGAGTATTTTTAAAAGATTTATGTGTTTGACTGTCTTATGGATATTAGTTTCTCCTGCCTATTATTGTAAAATAGACAAATGTGTGGTGGGAATGAATAATGAGCATGATTAGTACAGAGAACTTATAAAGCCATCTTCAGTCTATATTTGATTGGACTTGATTAAAGGAGAGTTAGAATTTGCCCAGTAGAAATAGACCTATTTCTTTGTAAAGTATGGGGCCTTTGGTAAAATCCTGAGCCCCACATAGAAACTAGAGTTAGTGCATTTGCATTTGTAAAGACATAAAGAGCCACACAGAACTGTTGAAAGAACACTTGAGTTTATGACTGAAAGAGAATTGCAGGAAGAAAAAGCAAAAAAGGAGGGTTGGGTTTTTGAGTTTCTAGCAAGCTATTTGTTTTGGAAGCATCCAGGCAAGAAGTCTATGCCCATCAGAGAAAAACCCTCTTCTAGGAGACTTGGTGTGGTGCTATAAGATAAGCACTGCACTGCTAACCACAAAGTCAGAAGTTTAAACCCACCAGCCACTCCTTGGAAATCCTATACAGAGTTAATATGAATCAGAATGGCACTTAATAACAACAATAGGACTGAAAATTAAAGGCAGACAGAGAGCAAACAGCAGTCTAGTATGTTCCTTGGTAACCACCTGGGTCTAATTGTTGAGTGGAAGTAGGGAAATTGTAGCAGTACATTGTTTGCAAATAAGTAGCTTCAGCAGCTGTTTTTGTTGTTGTTGTTGTAAAAACATAAGAGGGAACTTCAAAGAGTTCATGGTAAAATCCCATTATCTTTCAATTTCATTTTCCCATGAACATTTTGAAGCCCCCTTACATATAAAATAGCATTTACCTATTTAGTGTTTTGCAGATATATGGTGATGATGGTGGTGTTGGTTCTTTAAGATATAGAGCTTAGTAATATATGGACTCCTGGTATGGCACTGTAGGATCAGCACTGGACTGTGAATCACAAGGCTGGCAGTTCAAACTCAACAGCTGCTTCTTGGAAACCCTATACAGGTTCGCTATGAGTCAGAACTAACTCGATGGCACTTAATAACAACAATATAAATTATTAGTGTTCAACTGTAGGATAAGCATTTGACTGCTAATCACAAGGTCAGCAGTTCAAACCTACCAGTCACCACTTGAAAACCCTACACAGAGTCACTATGAGTCAGAATTAACTCAATGGCACTTAAAAGCAACATAAATTAGGAGCCCTGGTGTGGTACTGTAGGATAAACACAAAACTGGTAACTACAAGGTTGGCAGTTCAAATCCACTAGATGCTCCTTAGAAATTCTATACAAGGTTGCTATGAGTTGGAACTGATTCAATGGCACTAAATAGCAACAATACCAGTTACATTAATTGTGGGTAACAACAAGTATTACCTTTAACCATTTCCAAAGTTCCCATCACTGTAAACAAAAACTCAATTCTTCCCAAACAATAACTCTTACTTTCATCGCCTTTCCTCCCCCGACAAACACTAATAAACTCTAGTTTCTGTTCATTTGCATATTCTCATCATTTTATTAAATGAGGTCATACAATACTTGTCCTTTTATGGTTGACTTATTTCACTCAGTGTGTTTTGAAGTTTCGTCTGTGTTGAAGTACTTACTGTGTCTTTAAAAAATTTTTTTTCCAAATAGCCTGTTTTAGATTTCTCCATGTATGTCCTCCACTTTTATGGGAGTCCTTTCCTAAATATTTTATAATTTAAATTGTTACTACTCCCTGTAGTCAACATACTATTGTTGACAAGCTCCTACCCCTTACACATTTAACAATAATTTCTTATCAATCTTTTTGTTATTGTTTAAGATGGCTACCTCTAAATAGATGAAGGAAGGTCATGGGTTCAAGGAATAGGTAGTGTGGTAGTATTCTGACTGGTATGAGGACATTAAAGTGTTAAGAATTTCTTTTCTAGATAGTAAATCATCTGGGTATTTAATTTGGGGAATTTTTTGTAAGAGTTTCAAAGTTTCTCTTTCAACCTTTGGAGAGATGTCTTCAGTTGCATGATACAAAGTTTTGGCATACTTTCTTTAATCTGGCTTCCTTTTTCAGATAATGAGAAAATATTCTATACAGTTTATTCTTTTATGTTGTAAATCAGGGCCAGTTTTGGGTGTTGTACATTTTCAGGTTGTTTCTTCATGGTTTAGTGAGAGGATAAAAGGTGCACTGGGGATGCCTGAGAGTTGTCATAACTGTTTTTAAGTTATTCCCATCTCTCCTTGCTGTCGTCTTTCCACACCCTTTCTAATTTGCTTGGGGTAGGAGAACTTGGAAGAGGAAAATAAAACTGAATTCTGTCAAAATTCTATTAATACTTAGGGCAGCATGTTGATATCTGATTTTTTGACAATTTTCAATTTATATGACTGAAATTAAAATACTTTAAATATTTTAGTGTATAGAGATTTTGGATTGTAGATGCAGTGACTTTTTTAATTCTCAAAAGACAAAGGAAAGATTTTCACTAATTTTCAAATTACTAATAAGTTACTTAGTGGACCTAATCTTTTTAGTCTAAAATTTGGTATTTTATTTATAGCCAAGACACATGAATGTTTACAGATTATATGAATAATTTTAACTTGTTGCGTGAATTTTCGCAAATATATTAACTTCTACGATCTTCTTGTTAAATCTCATATACAGATTGCAACAGTTGATCAAATAAGTGTGGCTCAGTTACTCTTGTGTTTTATTACTGACCCTATTTCACCAACATATTAGAAATTGTGCTTTTACAATTCCTGTGAGAGCCTGTTATCAGTATGTGTATGTGTGCTTCTTCTTAATGCTACAGATTCTGTGGTTATTCAATATATACGAGTGGTCCTCCACCAGAAAGTGATTTTG
Organism: Chrysochloris asiatica; assembly: GCF_000296735.1. NCBI lineage: Eukaryota > Metazoa > Chordata > Mammalia > Afrosoricida > Chrysochloridae > Chrysochloris > Chrysochloris asiatica. The sequence goes on from NW_006408576.1 coordinate 176,167, forward strand.
TTCCCCAAGGTTCATTTAGAACTGTCTAGGGCATGGTGTTGGAAGAGAATATTGAAAGTGCCATGGGCTGCCAAAAGAACAAACAGATCTGTGTTGGAAGAAGTGCAGCCAAAGTGCTCCTTGGAGGCCAGATGGTCAAACTTCATCTATCATATATTGGATGTATTGTCAAGAGGGACCAGTCACTGGAGAAGGATATCATGTTTGATAAGGTGGAGGATCAGAGAAAAAGAAGAAGACCCCTAGCGAGATGGATGGCAAAGTGGCAACATCAATGGGCTCAAGCGTGGCAACAGTAGTGAGGTTGGCCCAGGATCGTTGTGTTTCGTTCTGTTGTACATAATGTCACTATGAGTTGGTACCGACTTGATAACACCTAAAAACAACAACAACAAGGGCACGATGGTCCTCTAGGATAAGCACTGGATTGTGAACCACAAGGTAAGCAATCAAAGTCCAACAGTTGCTCTGCAGGAGAAAGATAAGGTCTTCTGATTCTATGAAGGCCTATAGCATTGGAAACCCTATGAGGGTCACCATGAATTAGAATCCACTCGACAACACTTAACAACAACAACTAGAGACAATTTTCTTGTCACAAATGAGAGGGTGCTACTGTTATCTACAGAGATGAACAGCCTCCATGCACTGAAATCCCCCATAACACGAAATTGTCTGAATCAAAGTATCAATAGGGCTAAGTAAGTTTAAGAAACTTCAATGTCTACTGATTAACTGTGATGGTATTCTTTTTGCCTTTGATGATTCTTGTGTCTGTTATTTCACCGAACAACTGAAGTCTTTGAATTTATCCTTGATGTAGCTACAAAGCTTTAATTGTCTTGAAAACTATTTCAATTTTTTTAAGTGCATATTTTTTTTTGTTTATGAGTATTCAAAGTATATATAATAAAAATGTGTCAGTTACTCCAGAAAATACTGTATTATTTGTTCCAAAATTTAAATACTGTACTTAAAAATGACTCTAAATCCATATGTTCCAAATGGAAAGGGATAAAAAGGGTATTTCATAAATAATGGTTAGTTTGGGACATTCCCAACATCATATTTCAAATGACAATACTCCCCCAAATTTCAAAGGTTAGAATAATTAGAATCATACGTGGAATAAGTTGACAAAATTTTAGATGTTTTGAAAGACTTTTTCTAATTTTCAAGCTGCAACATCAGAGATCCAAAGGAGATAAATTTTCAAAATGTGCAGGAGCAGAGCTAGGGTCACAGCAGCTGTCATTGCCCTGGCACATCAGATCATATTTGTCTATAACAGATGAAAGATAGATAGATGGTGTGTTCTAATGAATTCTCCAATGTCTCTTTTAACCATTGACTGTAACCCCCACCAAAATGTTTCTGACTTGCTGGCTCTGGGTAAGAATATAGGAGATGAGATGATTCATCTATAGATGCTATCAGAGTTAAGTGCGATTCTAAAAACTTGAAACTCTAACATGAGTATAAAATGAACAACCTCAGAAGCAAGATTGGCTATCTCATTACCATCAAAAACAAGAGTCAGGAGTGGAGCCCAGTCTTTGGGTCTCCACATCCCTATGCATTGAACTTCCTTGATCTAGTGACATAAAGCTGTGACAAAGAAGGAGTGGCTGCAAAACTGCAAGAGCAGAATCAAGAGCCAGAGCACAAGACAGACAGGTGGGTTTCCCAGCCCACAGATAAAGTAAAGCTGAGGACTTTGGCCAGGAGGCTTGCTTCAAGTGTGGGGTGTCACCAGGCACTTAATTAGGGGAGCTAAGTTTGCTGACCCAGAGAGCTAGAGCCAAGTGCCTTCAGGTTGAGGCTTAGGGTGGAGTAGTGTGTCCTGTGGGAATTGATCAGCAACCTTAAAAGAAGTTTTAAATATTGCCCAGGCAGAGAGAGCAGAGGAGAGGTTGTCCTGATGGAAGAGCTGTGTTCGGAATATTTCTGACCCTGAATTGTAACTCATTAACTCTAATAAACCCCATTACTGTGAGTATGGTATCTAAATCCATTGTTACCATGGCAATGAGTTATTGAATCCAACTGAGGAGTAGAAAAGATTGTGGGAGGAATGGATAGATAGCTGCCAAGGAATTGACTCGAATGGTGACCTTATGTACAACAGAACAAAACGTTGCCCAGTACTGACATGTTTGAGCTCATCATTTTGACCACTGTGTCCTCACCACTGTTGATCTTCTACTTCACCAAATATGATGTCCTTCTTCAGTGATTGATCTCTCCAGACGGAATGTATAAAGCAAGTAAGTTGGACAACGTTTTGTTGTGACCCTTAAGATTTTCATTGGCTAATTTTTGTAAGTAGATGGACAGGCCTTCGTCTTGTCTGTCTCTGTTAGGAAGGTCTGCTGAAATTTGTCCTCCATGAGTGATACTGCTGGTATTTGAAAGACTGTTCTAATAGCTTCCAGCATCACAGTAACACTCCTGCTACCATAGTGTGACAAACTGACAGGTTGGTGGTGCTTATCAGTAATGAGCTATCTCATAATTCAAATATTTGGATTCTTCTTCTGTCTTCCTTACTCATTTCACATGCCCATGAGGAAATTTGAAATACCATGGTTTGGAACAGGCACACATTAGTTCTCAAAGTGCTGTCTTGGTCTTGGATTCTTCAAAGAGGTCTTTTGTAGCAGATTTGCTAATACAATACAGTGTTTGATTCCTTTTTTTTTTTTTTTTTTCGGTGTTTGAGTTCTTGACTGCTGCTTCTGTGAGTTTTGATTGTTGATACAAACAAAACAAAAGTCTTTAGCAACTTCAGCCATTTTTCTGTTTGTTATGATGCTATTTACAAATCTAGTTGTAAGAAATTTCATTTTGATCTTGACCAGTATTTCAAGTCCTCTTTGTTTCCAGCATGCAAGGTAGTGTCATTTGCATATCACAAGTAATTAATGAGTCTGCCTCTTATCCTTCATAAAAATCTAGCTTCTCAGATTATTTGTTAAGCCTACAGACTGAATAAGTATGATAAAATGATACAACCCAGGTACATACCTTTCCTGATACAAAATCTTTCAGTATTCCTGTGTTCTGTTAGAATGACTACCTCTTGGTCTATGGACAGGTTCATCACGAGCACAATGAAGTATTCTGGAGTAGCCATACTTCACAATTCGCAATATTGTTAATAGTTTTGTTATTCATCCACATAGTTGAATACCTTTGGATAGTTAATAAGTACAAGTAAACATCTTTTTGGTATTGTCCGCTTTCAGTCAAGATCAATCTGATGTCAGCAGTTATAATCCCTTAGTCCACATTCTCTTCTGAATCTTGTTTGAATTTCTCACAGCCTCCTGTTGATGAACTGCTGTAACTGTTTTTTAAAGATATTCAGCAGAATTTTACTCCCATGTGATATTAACAATATTATTTGAGGATATCTACATACAGTTGGTCCACCATTCTTAGGAATGAGCACAAATATAGATCTTTTACAATTGGTTGGCCAGGTAGCAGCCTTCCAAATTTCTTGACATAGACTAGTGAGTGCTTCCAGCTCTACATCAGTTTTTTGAAACATTCCATTTTGTATTCTGTCATTTCCAGGACCCTTGTGTTTTGCCAATGCTTTCAGTGGCCCCTGAACATCTTCCTTCAGCATCACATACTGGTGTGGCACTATGGGGTAATGCACTAGACTACAAAGCTGTTTGAACTACAAGGTCAGTAGTTCAAGCTCACCAACCGCTATAGATCGGAATCGACTCAACAGCACTTAACAACAACAACCTCTTAAAATGTTTGAGCATCAACCAACTGTTTTTGGTATAGTGACTGTATATTTATTTTATCTTCTTTTGATGCTTCTTGCATCATTCAATATTTTTCCTCTAGAATCTAATATTGCAAATACGGCTTAAATTTTTTTATGGTCAACTTTATTTTGAGAGGCAGCTCTTCCCCAGTCATATTTTGAGTGCCTTCAACCTAAGCAGCTCATATTCCAGCACTATATCTGATAATGTTTTGCTATTCAAAAGGGTTTCAGTTCCTAACCATTCAGATGTGGTCTGCCTCTCCTTCTTCCCAGTCTGTCTTAGTCTGGAAGCTCAGCTGAAACCTGTCTGCCATAGCTGACCCTGATTGTATTTAAAATACTGGCGGTATTACTTGCACCATCACAACAGCATGGAATCCACCACAGTACAAGAAACTGGCAGACAAGTGGTGGTCTGTAGCAGATGTTGTTGTTTAGTCCCAACTCATAGCTATCCTGTATAGGGTTTCTAAGGAATGGCCAGTGAGTGTGAACTGCCGACCTTGTGGTTAAAACTGACCTATAGTCATGTATTAATGTTTTAACAGAATTTCATTATATTCTTATTTCAATATGTTATTGTATTTCTCTCCATGCCATTGAATCCTGTCAATATTTCTGATAATCAACTGAATCTACTTAAAAAAACAAAACAGAACAAAACCACCTAAAACCACTGGCATTGAGACAAATCTAATTCAGAGTGACCCTATATGACAGAGTTGAACTGCCCCCATGGAATTTCCAAGGCTGTAAATCTTTATGGAACCAGATTGTCACTTCTTCCTCCCAAGAAGAGGTAGGTTTGCAGCCAAGTGTTTTAACTGCTGTACAGCTAGGAGCCCTGCTACATTTACTAGACATGGATATACAATGGGGAACAGATCAGACAATCTCTACCCAGTGGAGTTTATAATCTTGTGATAGAAGACATTCCATGAACAAACTTAAAGATAATTCCAAATTGTGATAAAGGCTATGTGTAAAAAGAAGACTAACAAGAGTACTTAGTTTAGATTGAATGGCCAAGGTTAGTCTTTCTGAGAAAGTGATGTTTGTAATGGTGTGAAGACTATCCAGGAAGAATGAATAGTAAACCTTATATTGCTTGCTAGACCATAAAAGATACACATTCACACTGCAAGTAATGTACAGTTTATATTTTAATCCATATCAGAAAACTTTCACAATACTATATTCTAATAGGTTGAGACTGTTTTTTGTAATATAGTAATAATAGGCATAGAGTTTAGAGTCAGACACACCTGGGTTCAAATCTCTGAATATGATCTGTTGATTATTGGATAACAGAACCTTATGGAAGTTCTTCAAGCTTCAACTTCATCATAAGTAAATAGGTGGTGTTGGGAAGATTAACAATTCCTACCACCACAGGTCTTTATAATTGGCTACCAGATCCTTCAGTGGATGGGCAGCATTGTTTAGTTGTATCATTCTCACTTTCCATGAGGGAGACCTGGTTTGATTTTACACCAATGCACTTCAAGCACAGCCACCATCCCTCAGTGGAGGAATTGTGTACAGCTATGATGGCAGCTAACAACAGAAACCAGGCCCTATACGACCTTGCTTGCCAAAAATGAGGAGGACTTAAAATAATTACTGAAGAAAATCAAAGACCACAGTCTTTGGTATGAATTGCATCTCAATGTAAAGAAAACAAAAATCCTCACAACTGGACCAATAAATAACATCATGATAAATGGAGAAAAGACTGTGGTTGTACAAGACTTCATTTTTGTTGGCTATACCATCAGCACTGATGAAAGCAGCAGTCAGGAAATCAAATGACATAGTGAATTAGCCAAATGTGCTGCACAAGACCTCTTTATATTGTTCAAGAACAAAGATGTCAGTTTCAGGACTAAAGTGTGCCTGATGCAAGCTATAGTATTTTCAATAGCCTCAAATTAATGTGAAAGTTGGACAGTGAATAAGGAAGACCGTATAACAATTGATGCATCTGAGCTACGGCCCTGGAGAAGAATATTGAAGGTACCATGGATGGCCAGAAGAACAAACAAATCTGCCTAGGAAGCAGTACAATCAGAATGTTCCTTAGAAACCAGGATGGTGAGACTCTGTCTCTTATTCTTCAGACATATTATCAGGAGAGAGCAGCCTCTGCAGAAGGACCTCATGCTTGGTAAAGTGGAGAGACAGAGAAAAAGGAGGAAAACCCCCAACAAGAAGGCTAGCACAGTGGCAGTAACAATGGGCTCAAGTGGAGCAGCAATTGTGAGGATGTTGAAGGACCTGGCAGTGTTTTGTTGTGTTGTACATAGGATTGCTATGAGTCTGAATGACTCAAAAACACTTAACAACAACAACATAATATTCATACCCTCTCCTCCCCCATTTAACTCTTTTTAAAAAAGTTTTTATTGTAAATTGAGTGATAGTTTACATGGGAGACCATCAGCTTTAGATTCATCCTATCGTATTCCATTTCATTGAAATGATTACCATCCCCTCCATGCATCATCAAAAAACCATAGAGTAGTCCCCTCAAGCCTGCCCTGCAGCTGTCATCACACAGTCCCTCTCCTTCTCTGAGTCCAGGATCCCCAGCTGCTCCGTCTGTCCATGTCATCATCTCTGCCTCCATCTCTGGCATCACTGCTACTCTGGATAGAGTGCCGCATTCCGCTCTTCTACCTTGATGGTCCCAGGGTCCTCCCCTTCTGAACTGCAAAATCAACCACTCTTCTCCTTTTGTTACAAAACATCTACTTTTACATTTGCAACTCTCATAGTCAGTCCTGATAGCAAATATTCACTATTGAATCACAATAGTCTTATCCCCATTTCTTTTCACCAGCCCTGTCCAGACAGGTTGGAACCACTCAGTGGAGATTCTACCTTCCCCTGCACCCTCTGAAACTAAACTCCCTCTTGAAAGCTTGTAAGCCAGTCACTTCATGCCTTTGTAGCTCCTCCATTCTCCCATTTTGGGTAGCCAATGTGTAAGTTGTCCATCCCTGTCAACCTTGTGTACTGTTGGGGTGGGAACCATCCTCACTATAAAGATTTGTTCCCTCTTTTGAGCTACTACATCCATAAGTATAGGTCAAGTTCATCAAATTGTAGTGGATTACTCTTTTTTTACCTCTTCTTTCTTCCTCTAATCGAGTTGTGATCATTCAGCCATTGAAGCCAGGTCAAGTGGGTACTATCTGCAAGTATGGGTTTTCCTGTCCATCTTCCCTCACTTCATACCAGGTAGACACTTCACTCTATGCTCTATCTTCTGTGGCCATGTCCCTGTCCCTGGGTTCAGGATTCCCCAGGCCTCGCCATACTGCTGGTCAACTAGGTGTCAATCCAGGTTGACAGGAGTCTATTGAACATGGTTGGAGTTAGCTCACAACTTCATTGCTGTTTTTTCCTCATTTCCCCTTATCAGTAGATCAGCATGGTTACCAGCAAGACCACATGCCTGCTCGTGTATATCCCCTGAGTCTCAGTCTTGGAAGGGGGATTCTTATGAGGGGACCTGACCACTTGCCTTGATGGCTCCTGGGTGAACATCTTGCTTATTCTTGTAGTAGTCAATCTGACTGCCGTTATTGTTTTGTATTTTTGCTATCGATCTTTCTTTCAAGAATTATCTTCTGTTCTTCTAGCCGCTCCAAGATGGTCTGCTTGTCATTTCAAGTGGAAATTTCCCACCTCAGAAGATTCTGGATGGGGATCAGGATTCCACTTATGGTCTTATGCAATGCAAAGACTATGCAGGAAGCCTCCTTCACTAGACAAGTTCTAGCCCTATTTTAGGTATTCCAATCAGTTATAGGCTGACGATGGACTTACAAGCTTTCTATGGTGATGTTTCTGGCTATTCCTTTTTCTTCCCCTCAAGTGTCTATTTTACAATACTAGGCAAGGGAATGATTTATGGTGTTGGAGGAGAATATTGAAAGTGCAATGGGTTGCCAAAAGAGCAAACAGATCTGTGTTGGAAGAAGTGCAGCCAGAGTACTCCTTGAGGCTAGGATGGCCAAACTTCGTCTCTCAAAATTGTCAGGAGGGACCAGTTGTTGGAGAAGGATATCATATTTGGTAAGGTGGAGGGTCAGAGAAAAAGAGGAAGACCCCCAATGAGATGGATTGGCAAAGTGGCAGCATCAATGGACTCAAGCATGGCAACAATTGTGAGGTTGGCCTAGGATCAGGCAGTGTTTTGTTCTGTTGTGCATAGGGTCACTATAAGTCAGTACCAACTCGATAGCCCATAACAACAACAACAAGGCGAGGGAAACCAAGATTCAAAAGACAGGTAAGCATCTTAACATTATTTCCCCTCTTTTACCGGTTCAAACCATGCCTCAATCCCTGTATCCCAGAGCCCTTTTTTTTTCTTTTTTTTAACCAAAGTTGAACATACATTATTATTTACCTCTGTCCCACTTAGCCCATGCAAACCTGCCTAAATGTTCTCCCATCTACCTTGTTTTTCCATTCTCCTCCACCTTTTTGTGTATTCAAGCACCCCCCAGCACCCAAACTATCCTGTGTCTATTCCCTACCCTGTGCTCTACCATCCCCTCCCTCCCTTTACCCCACCCCATACACCCCAGTAACCAGCAAAGAAAAAAAATTTTCCCCTTTTAGTGTGGGTATTTTTTCTTAAGCTTTTACAATAATGGTCCTATGCAGTATTTCTCCTTTTGTTACTGATTAATTTCACTCAGCATAATGTCCTCAAGGTTCATTCATGTTATGCGGTGGCTTGCGGCTTCCTTGTTATTCTTCTAGGTAGCATAATATTCCATTTGTGTGTATATACCACAGTTTGTTTATCCATTCTTCCATTGATGGGCACTTCGGCTGTCTCCATCTTTTTGCTATTTTAAATAGTGCTGCTATGCCATATAACTCTTTAAACACATCTTTGACCACACTCTGTAACAAAACAAGCTTCCTCACTTTAACCAAACAAACCTCCTTGCTGTTTCTTTAATTTGTCAGACACACTCCTTGCACTGCCTATGCCCTCTGGATGAAATATTCTTCTCTTTAATATGATTCAGTTCCTCATCAGTTTTAGCTTTTTACTCAAATAATATTGATAGTATAGAACTACCAACCTAAACAAAATGGAGTCGGTTTAGTCATTGCTGTTGTTGTTGTTAAGTACCATGGAGTTGGTTCCGACTCATAGTGACCCTGCCCGGTTTAGTCATTAGGTCTTGATAAATGAAGACTCTTTAAATGGCTAAGTTAGTTTAAAAAATAGCTGAGATGACCTCATATTAGAGAACAGGATGTGCTTAAGTCCACCCAGATAGTTATCTCAGGAACTAAACAGTTTGGGTCCTAAAAGGTGGAATGTTTGAGAAAGTTTATTGCCTGATTGTTTCGTTTTCACTAAAAGTAGAATGTTTGAAGACGTTTATTGCTTTATTGTCTCTTTTTCCAAAAAATGCTATCTTGATGTTAAAATAGATTAAGTGTGCATCCGAATGTAACTTACCGTATATAATGTGCTCGCTGTTCATAATGGACAGGACTGTGTTGAGAGGCTAATCTCTTGGTCCTCCAGGTTGCTGGCTTTCTGTTAATAAAACTTGGAGTGTACATCTCTCTATCTCTGTGATTGACTACAGTGACAGGTGGCAAGCGATCATTTCAGTTTAGCAACAGCATCTTCTCAATGAGACTTTTCTTGGTCACTATAGCACTGTAGAATAAGCTCGATGGCTCAACCTCATTAGTCACTCCTCTGAAACGCTATACAGAGTTGCTATGAGCCAGAACCAACTCAATGGCACTTAACAACAATACATATTTTAAATGACAGCACCCACTTTATATATTTGTGGTTGTTGTTAAATACCATTTAACAGTACCTGACTCATAATGACCCCAGGTTTCTGACAGTGGCTGGTGTGTTTGAACCACTAACCTTGTGGTTAGCAGTCCATTGCTTATCCTACAGAAATACAATAGTATTCCTTTATAAGTTTAAGCAGGAGAAATTACAATATAGTAATGTGGGTGGGGGAATAGAGAAAACTAAAAGTTAAAAAATCTCTATTAGGTACAATTCTTGGTTTTGTTAAGTGCTGTCGAGTCATTTCAGAATCATAGAGACCCTGTATAGGGTTTCCCAGGAGTGGCTGGTGAGTTTGAACCACCCTTGAGGTTTAAACCCTCCTTGTGGTCTAGTACCTATCTTACAGCGTCACACCAGATATAATTCTTAGGTGATGTTATCTGCTTCTCCTACCCACTTGTTGCTCCTTGGAAACCCAATACTAAATCAGAACTGACTTAATGGCAGTTAACAACAACAACTTCTCTATAGGAGTCCTGGTGTGGTGCTGTAGGATAAGCACTGGACTTACTAACTGCAAGGTTTGCAATTCAAACCCCTCAACCACTTCAAAAGAATAAAACATGATTTTTTACTCTCAGAAGGGTTTATACCCTTGGAAACCTAATACAGGTTCACTATGATTAGGAACAAACTACACGACACTTAACAACAACAACAATGCTACTTCATAGGTCAAGTATTATTTTACCAAATGCCAGAGATAAGAAAACGAAGACCAAGTAAAATTAAGATACTTGTTCAAAGTGAAGCCAAATGAGACATGATAAAGTTTTTTTTGTTAACTTTGCCATACTAACTTTTTTGTGATTTCCATATTCAGACATCATAGTCTATTTGTAATTCATTCATTTTAGTTGATTTATTTATTTAATGTTTATTAGATTCCTTTGGTGTTCCAGAAAGGAGTCCTGGTGATACAGTGGTTAAGTGCTCACTGAAAGTTCAGTGGTTCAAATGCACCAGCTGCTCCCCAGGAGAAACATGTGGAAGTCTGGTTGCATAAAGCTTACAGCCTTGGAAACCCTATGGGGCAGTTATACTCCATCCTGTAGGGTTGTTATAGGGTATTATGATTCAGAATTGACTGAAAGGCAGTGGAAATAAGTATGGGTCAGAAAGGAGCCCTTGGGTGACTCAAAGGGTTAAGTGCATGACAACTAACTGAAAATGGATGGTTGAATCCCCTCAGCAGTGCCTCAGAAGGAAGACCTGGCAATCTACTTCTGAACCCTCATAGCCATTGAAAGCCCTATGTGCCGTTCTACTCTGAAACTCATGGGGGGCATGAGTCAGAATTGACTTGATGGCAACTAGTCTATGTGGCAGGCACTGTGCTAGGCAGTGGGGAAATTTGGTACAAGTCATACAGATATGGTCTAGTGGAGAGCAGATGACAGCAGTTCACAAAGTTAAGAACTGAAATGTGAGATTCCTACATCATAATGTAATTCTAACATCTGCTGGGAAACACTATTCAGCCTTCTAAAATGCTGACTTTTGTTGGACAAAAGCCAGAAAACAATGCCTTTTAATGTTGCTGAAAGTGATGACAGCTGTATTTTAAAGATACAAGATATTGATATCACATTACAGTATTTTATATTCTTGAAATTTATTAGTCTAGAGGGTGAACTGGCCATTCATTTCCTAATTTGCTCAAGTTGAGTGATTCTATTTTGTGATTTCATTTTTTCTCTCAGGGCAATAAAAAGATAAACTTCTATTATGACTATGTTGTCAAACATTTTTTTTTTTTTTTCACCAGCTCCTGTAGTCTTTGAAAAGTGATCACCTATTTGTAAAGCATGGATAACCTAGGGCATTGAGGTTATAGCAAGTGGTCTGGGATAGCTTTTTATTCTCCTCACAATTATTGTTTAGTTTTATTTCATAACCATAAACATAACCCTGCAATCCAGCTAGACTTGGATAATAAGGAAAATATGGAACCTATAGAACTGGAGTGAGAGTAAAGGTTAAAGATTATTACCAGCATATTGGGGGTAGAAGGGTGGTCCCCAAGCTACATAAGGAATGGTCTTGTGGTTAAGATAAAACATAAAATACAGATCAAACTTTTTAGAGTTAACCACAGTTAGCAATGGTGTTTTTGTTGCTGGTCTTGCCATTTCTGGACCCCAAACACTCCATGGCTTCCACAATGTTCATTCCTTCTTTCACCTTGCCAAAGACCACATGTTTGCCAGGCAACCATTCAGTCTTAGCAGTGCAGATAAAAAACTGGGAACCATTTGTATTGGGTCCAGCGTTTGCCATGGACAGGATGCCATATGCATCAGGATGAAGTTCTCATCATCAAATTTCTCCCCATAGATGGACTTGACACTCGTCCCATTATGGCCTGTGAAGTCCCCACCCTGGCACATAAACCCAGGAATAAGCCTGTGAAAGCAGGAACCTTTGTAACCAAATTCCCTTTCCCCAGTGCTCAGAGCGCGGAAGTTTTCTGCTGGCTTTGGAACTTTATTTGCAAATAGCTCGAAGCAGATACCACCCAGGGATTCGCGGTTGTCGGAGATGTGGAAGTACACGGTGGGGTTGACCATAACTGAATCCAACAGCACCAGATTCGAAGACGAGCTCAGGCGACGGCATCTGCAAAGCTCTGGGATAGTTTTAAAAACAAATTTAGCAATTATCTAAATTATCAGGACAGGGCATTAACTCTGAATTGTAAGAATTTTACTAATAATATATGAGAACCTTGAGTGAACAATTCATTTGCCGCCAAACTGATGTGGAAATACATAAAGACGACTTCAGAAGACTGCAAAAAAGTGACTGTGGTTGATTGGTTTCATCTCCCAGTTGATTAGCTAAATTTGACTTAGAATATCAGAGAGGGGTACAGACTACACAGGAACACACTAGAGAGGGGTTACACCAAAATGACTGCCTATAACATTTTTTTGTGCAATGTTTGAGTAGAAATTTCTTATTTTTAATAAAAGTATCCCTTTAGTCAGTTATTAACAACAAAAAAATATTTTCATAAGGCCAGCTTACATGTCCAAGGAGCTCTGGTAGCGTACTGGTTATGAGTCGGGCTGCTAATCTCAAGGTCAAACTTGAAACTACCGGTGGTTCTGCGGGAGAAGGATGAGGCTTTCTGCTCCCATAAAGACTTACAGCCTCGGAAATTCTCTGCAGGGTTTCTGTGAGTTGGAATCGACTCCACAGCACATCACAACCACCACCGGCTTACATGTATTACATTAACTGCTTCTGGGAAACTGTATACAGGGTCACTATGAGTCAGAACCGACTCGATGGCACTTACCAACAACAAATGTGCTCTGATCAGAGCTATCCTTTTTACCCAATTAAAATGACATTTCAGATCTCCTGGCTTCTTTTACAGGTGGCTCCAAGCACCTAATGTTGCTTTTGTTGTTGTAGGTGTTTTCATAGTCATTGATTTTGTCATGGTTTCTGGTGTTTTAGCTATTGGTATTTTTAAACCTCTATTAATATCTTTTTTGGAGAGTAAAGTAGCAAGTAAAGAAAAACAGGATAAGATTCAGAAATTTCTTCTGCTCAGGTACTAATAATGATATAACTAATAATGTAATTCAACGTAGAGAGGTTTTATAAAACAATTTGATTGTTAATATTAGTATAATCTAAGGATATATATTTATTATATATTAGTCTATGATTAAAATTGGGAACACACATTATTAAGAAGTCTGTGTAGTGTTATATGGAGACCAATGGAAGAGGGGTGTCACCATGAATTACTGCTCTGGGTAACCTGGTGATGTCACTGACCTGAATAGGTTACTGTTTCTATAAGGTCTTGCAATTAATTAGTGGCACAGTGCCTAACCATTGCCTGTTATCAACGTATCAATACAACTCCTCAGAACATGGTTGTGATATAAATGGCTATTTGACATTTATTAGCTCCATCAATACATTAGACATTGTAGCAAACGTAATTTTGAATGCTGATCAATGAGACTAAAATCTTAATTAATCATCAAGACAAGACACAAATAGAAATCTAGGGCCTGCAGTTTACTGAGAGAAAGGGAAAAAGTTGGAAAACACAACTCACTAAAAATATCTTCAGTAGGCTCTCATACTTTTCCTGCAATTTAAAAAGTCCTGATGAATCTAAAGAAAAAATAGTTTAAGAAATCAAATATGACTAGTTATTAAAAGAACATAAAAAGTATGATCTAATCTAGGCTCAGGCCTGTCATATTCCTGGATGAGAAAATTCAGATCAGAGAGGGACAGTGACTCACTTGGAGTTTGATAGTTGAACAGTGACTACATCTTAAGTCTATCAGAGTTATTATATTTTTGCTTGCTGACTTATTTTTTTGTTTCTATTATCTCAGGTTAGAAAGTATGTTAAAACTTTTAAAGTAGCACTTTTTATTTTAGCATATTTTACATAGGGAATATCAGTACATTGGTCTCTAGTGTTTGATCTTCAGTTATGTTCATACTTGAGAAATTAAGAATTATAAGGAGACTAACCAAATCACATAAGGAAAGAACATACTTTAGAAGCTAGGATAAAATTAAGAACTAATACAGAGCACAAATCTGAACACAATGATATTGCTATTATCATTGCTCTTATGATTATTGCCATGTAAAGACAGAAGCAACAAGAGTTGCTATGTGAATATTGTAATATACTAGATGATAAAGATATTAGATTCTACATGTATTTTGAAGTAGAATCAACAGGATTTTGAGTCAGATTGTAGCACATTGAATTAATAGTGAAATAAAGGATGACTTGAAATGCTGTCTGTGCTAGGATGGTATCCATACGCCTACAAGGAGAGCCAATTTATACCTCTATTATTCATGTTTACACACAAAACAGTAAAGCCAGTGATGATGAAATTGAAGAATTCTACCAACTTCTTCAGTCTGAAGAAATATTGTCAAGATAGATTGACAATTACTGGTAATGGGAATGCAAAGATTGAGAACAAAGAGGAGGGATCCATAGTTGGAAATTATGGCCTTGGTGATAGAAATTATGCTGGAGATCACATGATAGAATTTTGCAAGACCAATGACTTCTCAATTGCAAATACCATTGTTAAACAACAAAAAAGATGATTATACACATGGACCTCACCAGATGGAATGCATAGAAATGAAATTGACTACATCTGTGGGAAGAGACGGTGGAAAAGCTCAATGACATCAACCAAAACAAGGCCAGGGAAGACTATGGAATAGACTATCAATTGCTCATATGGAAGTTCAGGTGGAAGCTGAAGAAAAATTTTAAAAGTCCAAAGAACCAAAATATGATCTTGAACACATACTCCCTCCCACCCCTGGTAACTAACAAATAACTTTTTTTTCTTTAATATGGGTATTTTTTCATAACCTTTTACAATAATGGTCTTATGCTATACTTGTCCTTATTTGATTGACTAGTTTCACTCAGCATAACCTTCTGTCTTCTCTTGATATTTTCTGCACCATTCAGAATTTTGCCTATAGAATCCTTCACTACCACAAACCAAGGCTCAAATTTTTTCTTCAGTTCCCTCATCTTGAGATATGCTGAGTATGCTATTTCCTTTTGGTTTTCGAACTCCAGGTCTTTGCACATTTCATCATGATATTTGATTTTGTCTCTTTGAGCTGCCCTTTGAAATTTTCTATTCAGCTCATTTGCCTCATTTAACATCTCTACACTGGACATCATTTTGGTATTTTTCGAGTCTCTTCTGATATCCATTTTGTTCTTTTTCTTCTTTCTTTTCTTAATGACCTTTTGCTTTCTTTCTGTATGATATTCTTGATGTTGTCTCATACCCCTTCTGGTCTTTGCTCATTAGTGTCTAATGCTTCAGATCTGTTCTCAAGATGATGTCTCAATCCAGGTGGGATATTTCCAAGTTATATTTTGGTTTTCATGTACTTGATTTACTTTTCTTTAGATTCAGCCTGAACTTACATATGAGCAGTTAATGGTCTGTTCCACAGTCTGCCCCTGGCCTTGTTTTGACTGATAATATGGAACTCTTCCACTGTTTCCATCCACAGATAGAGTCAAATTCATTTCTGTCTATTTCAGTTGATGAGCTCCATGTGTTAGTCCTCCTCTCTGTTTTTTTTTTTGTTTTTTTTTAATATTTGAAATGAAGAAGTTATTGGTCTTACAGAATTCTGTCATGCGGTCTCCACTATTGTTTTTATCACCAAGCCATATCTTCCAGTGACGGTTCCTTCCTCTTTATTTCCAACCTTTGCATTTGAATTGACAGTAATTATCAATATATCTTGATGGCATGTTTGATCAATTTCAGACAAATGACAGTGTCTATGGCAAATCATTTCCAAATCAACCGTGGCTCTGCCTATGAAATAATCCATGACAGACTTGAGTTTCAAAAAGTGAGTGAGATGGGTAATGAAGCAACTGAAGGAAGAGCATAAACAGAAGCATTTGGACATCTGCAAACAAAATTTGGACTGATACACCAAGAAAGGTAAAAGTTTCTTTAAAAAAAAATTATTACTGATGAGGAAACATGGATTCATCACAAAGAACCTGAGTTTAAATGGCTGAGTATGTAATGGAAATATCCTCAATTGCTGGCCAAGTAAAAGTTTAAAAATCAACCCTCATAAAAGAGGGGAAATCATGTTGAGATGCTTGATTATCTTATGAGTATTTATTTCCCTTGCCTACTACTGTAAAATAGACACTTGAGGGGTGATAGAAAGGAATATTGGGAAACATGATTATAGAAAGCTTGTAAGCTTGTCTTGAGGCTATAACTGATTGGTGTTATAAAAGGGATGCTAGAACTTGCCCAGTGAAACAGGCTTCTTGCTAAACCTTTGTAGTGTATAAGACCTTAGGTAGACTCCTGAGCCAGATCCAGAACCTTCTGAGGTGGGACATTCTCACTTGAAAAAACAAGCAGACCAGACTGGAGTAGCTAGAGGAAAAGAAGATAGTTCTTGAAAGGAAGACCAGCAGGGAAATTCCAAAACAAAAAATTGTAGTCCAGTTGATTACTACAAGAACAAGCAAGTTGTTTGCTGGGGAGCCATCAAGACAAGCAATCAAGCCTCTTCAGGACAAACCCCCCTCCAAGATTGAAACTCAAAGGGAATTCACGAGGAGACATGTGAGCTTGCTGGCAACTATGTTGGTCTGTTGGTAAGTGGAAGGAGGGGAAAGGCAGCAATGAAGATATGGGCTGAGTTTGACCATAGACTCCCATCGACTTAGAGATGAGAGAGAAGAGGAAGGGCTGGTTGGTCTGAAGTGTGGTGAGACCCTGGGGACTCCTAGGTCAATGGACAAGGATATAGCCACAGAGGGCTAGAACAGAGAGTGAAGTATCCAGCTGATACGAAGTGAGGGGAGATGCACAAGAACACCCAAATTGGCAGATAGTATCCATTTGATCTAGCTTCAATAACTTAATAATAAGAACTTGACTAGAGGAAGATAAAAAAAAATTCTTTTGATAAAGGAAACAAGTGTAAACTGCTACAATTTGATGAACTTGACCTAAACTCATGGATATTGTTGTTGTTAGGTGCCATCGAGTTGGTACCAACTCATAGAAACTCTATGCACAACAGAACAAAACACTGCCCAGTCTTGGACCAACGTCACAATTGTTGCCACACTTGAGCCCATTGAATCTGCCACTTTGCCAATCCATCTCACTGGAGGTCTTCCTTCCTTTCTCTGATCCTCCACCTTAACAAACATGAAATCCTTTTCCAGTGACTGGTCACTCCTGACAATATGTCCAAAGTATGAGAGGTGAAGTTTGGCCATCCTGGCTTCCAAGGAGCACTCTGGCTGCACTTCTTCCAACACAGATCTGATCTATACTCATGGATGTAGTAGTTCAAAGCACCAACTGAAAGGGAAGGAAACTTCACATCAGGGATCACTCCTAACCTCTCTGTACACAGGGTTGATAGGGATGGGCCACTTAGATATTGGTTACCTAAAATGGGGGGACAATAAAGGCACCAAGTGACTGGCTTATAAGTTTTCAAGAGGGAGTTTAGTTTCAGAGTGTGCAGGGCAAGGTAGAATCCCCACTGAATAGTTTTCATCTTGTCTAGATGTCTGGTAAAAGGACATGGGTTTTCCAAAAAGGCAAAGTTCCCCCCCCCCCCCCCCCCAAAAAAAAAAAGAGCTAAAGAGGATAGAGAGAAACACTGTTAACTGATGATGTATGGAGGGGATTATAATCAATGTAATGAAACA
>NW_006408576.1:194301-206525 GCF_000296735.1 Chrysochloris asiatica
TTTCCCTAGGAATCTGATAATGGAAAAGATTTTATGGTCAAATTTGAAGTGTCTCGGTGTGGACTGTAATTTTATTATTAAAGTATCTTAATGGTGCCATGTTGTATCAAAAAAAAAAAAAAAAAGACATGGGTTTTTATGATTCAATAGATTCAATAGTTAGTAGCTGTTATTATAACTAATTGCGACTGCCACAACTGTAAAGGTAGAAGTTTTGTAACATAAAGTGGGAAGTAGTTAATCTTACGTTCCAGGAATAGAGGATGTTAGGTACATCAAGAGACAAGAGCATGAGCAGAATGTGGGACCCTACCCAGAGAAGCAATGACACCAGAGATTGGAGGCAAAGATATCGAAAGAGAGCAGCTGTGGACTCAAGACTCAAGGAAAGAGAAAGGCTGTGTGCTCAGTGCCAAGAGGCAGGCTTACAGAATGTGACCTTTGGTTGTTTAAATGATTACATATTCCTGAGTGTTTTTGTGTACATTAAAAAAAGAATAAAAGCAAATACTGTAGAGATGATGCATGGAGGGGGTTGTAATCATTGCAAAAAACAAAATACGATAGTGTGAGAAAAAAACCAATGTAAACTGTCACTGAATTCACAAGAAAATTAAATATATATATATATATATATATATATATATATATATATATATATATATCAACCATCAGCTCTAAAATTGATACTCACAGTAGTCTGGGATCCTCAAGGGCCAGTAAAGGAATACTATCAAGAAAAATGTTCAATAATCAACAGTGCTCATTACAGTGAGATGCTCACTGAAGAGCTGAAGTCTAAACTTTGGATCAAATGCTGTGGATTGCTATCCAAGAGCCTGGTGATCTTTCATGACAAGGCATGTCCATACATCTCTGCCTGCACTGTTGATCCTCTGCAAAAAGTTCATTTTGAGGTGTTACAGCATCCTCACTACAGTACAATACTTGCTCCATCAGACTTTCATCTGTTTTGTTCCCTGAAAGCAGTCCTTTGAGGAAGAAGATTCACCTCTGATGAAGAAATAATGACAGTGGTACATTCATAGCTTGCAGAGAAGCCTAAAATATTTTTAATAAGGGAATATGAAAGTTTGTTCACAGATGGACATAATGTATTGAAAAGCAAGAAGATTATGTATAAAAATGATGTGTTTGTCTTTCTAAAAGTTGATTAAAATAAATTCTACAGCCAGATTGCTAATAATATGTGCAGTTGTCAGATTCAAAATGATCAGTACCAGTCCATTTCAGCTCACTAATGCCTAGGATATCTATGTTTTATGTGTTCCATTTCATTTTTGACAACTTCCAACTTTCCTAGACTCATACTTTGTACATTCCATGTTCTGACTATTAATGGATGTTTACAGCTGTTTCTTCTCATTTTTGAGTTGTGCCCCATCATCAAATGAAGACCCCAAAAGCTTTACTCCATTCTCATCATCACTGTGAACTCTACTTTGAAGGGGCAGCTCTTCCCAAGTCATATTTTGAGTGGCTTCCAACCTGAGGGGCACATCTTCTTACTCCATATCTGGCAATATTCTGGTGCTCTTCATCATCTTTCAGTATGGAATATTCAGGTGCTATCTGAAAGTGTTCAGCTGCTATTCATAACGTTTTCAGTGACTAAATATTTGGAAGCAGTCTGTCTCTTATTCTTCCTAGTCTATCTTAGTCTGGAAACTTATCTGAAACCTATCCATCATGGGTGACCCTACTCATATTGAAAATACGGATGGAATAATTTCCAGAATCACAGAAACACAAAACTAACACAGTATGGCAAACTGACAGATGAGTGCTGGCACTAAAGATTAGATATCAGTTATTTTAAAAGTGAAAATTTTAATATTAACTCAAAAAATAAAATATGGAAATTAATATGAGTTTGAGAAATCATATTGAACATTGTATAAATGATATAAAACCCAAACCCAGAAATAAGTAACAGGATGTTTCTTTGAAAATAGTTAAATAAGATACTTTAACTAAAATCATTAAATTAAACATTATAAAATTCCAATTCTAGGAGTAAGAAATGGTCAAGTATCAGTAATTTTATGCTCAATGTAAGACATGTTAGTATAACTCTTCCAATACTCTTCAATATCTGAAAACACATCCAGAAAGAACCTAGCCTTATTAGTAGCTGATTGGCAGTATTTTTAGGGTCAGAGAGATGTTGAAAACTCTTTGTTTAGTTTTCCATAAGGTCACCTTTACCTCACTTGGAGAAGTCTTATCAAAAGAGTAGGGAGATATGGTCAATAGGACTTTATTCAGGTTTCTGCTACTCTTAAAGTAATTTTCTGTTAGTCTCTTCCCAAAACTTTTACTTTATATCTCATTGGCCTGAGCTTTATAAAATGAACACAACTAGCTGCAAGGGAGGTTGGGCAATATAGTCTTTTATCTGGGCCATTTGCTATTCCCAATAACATGCAGTTTTGTGTGGTTTCAAATCAATTCCAATTCATAGTGACCCTGTGGGAGCAAAGTCCTCTGTAGGATAAGCAATTACAAGGTCAGCAGCTCAAATCCACCAGCAGCTCCACTGGAGAAAGATGAGGCTTTGTGTTCCAGCAAAGATTTATAACCTTGGAAACCCTATACAAGGTCACTATGAGTGGGCACTGACTCAAAGGCACTTAACAACAATACCCACCCTATAGGACACATTAGAACTGCCTCATAGGGTTTCCTAGGCTGTTAATCCTGAAAGAAGCTGACAGCCACATCTGTCTCCTATGGATAGGCAGGTGGGTTCTTACCACCAAGTTTTCAGTTAGCAGCAGAGCACTTAACCATTACAGTACCAGGTTTCCTTTCCCCATAGCATTTATTAGGGAAAAAGACAGTGGCTATTAGACAGACATGTAGCCTACAGTGATTATTTTCCTTGCCCAGATGTCTCTCTGTTCCCTTTCTCTCTACTAAAACCTATGTACATTTTTATACTTAAATACTTTTTCAAAGGAACCCTGGTGGTGCTGGAAAGCTGGGCTGCTAACTAAAAAGTTGGTGATTCCAACCCACCAGCAACCCCCTGGGAGAAAGATGCTGCAGACTGCTCCCCTAAAGATTACAGCCTGGGAAACTCTATGGGGCAGTTATGTATACTCTGCACTGAAAGGCCACTATGGGTCTGTATCAACTGAACAGCAATAGAGTTTTAAAGTGCTGTCTCATCCCTGGCATAGGATGGGGCAGTTTCTTAGATAAGAAATAGATACAATGGGAGTTACTAACTTACAGGAAGTTCTTCACTCATACTGATTGTTGTATATATTATTATCTGGGTGCCACAATAATATATACATGTTGATTGCCAGAAGGTTTTGATTGATAAAGATCTGGACAATGCAGATTTTAAAGTTATCTAGTTCAGTGCATGATACTAAACTGGATAACTTTAAGCATTATATTTGATTTAGTAAATTTAGGAAAATAAATATAATTTTTCAAAACTGAGATTACATTTGTGGATGAAAAATGCATCATTTCAAGGTTTCAGGTGGAAAATTTTATGAAAGTCACTTTATAGATAGGAAATTGAATTTAAAAACAATAATAATGAAACATTTAAGAATGTTATTCCTAAGGGTGTCAGTGTGGGGAGCATTCAGAAAATGTCTTTTTGACTTTGTTCACAAAGCCTGCAGGTATACCATAAAGCTCAACCTTCTAGTTAGATAACAACACAATGATAATGTGGCTTGAAAGTATTTTTCTTTTGCGGAATCCTTGTGTCAGGGGCCTTTTATTATTTCCTGTGATTTGAGGTCACATTTTATAGTAGATTATTACCTTTGAAAATGCCACCAGCTGAGCTTAAAATCTGGGCTCAGGTTTGGCTCTTCTTTTTCCCCATATTGGTGCAAATGATTTTTTGGCTCAATTTCAAAGGATGGCATAGTCGAAAGAGCCTGGACTTTGCGAACTTTAGATACAATTCCTGGCTTTTCCACTTACTAGATATATTTACCTTGGTGATTCCCTTAACTTCTTTAAGCTCATAATTGTCCATGAAAACTTTAGATAACTAGAGAGGGTGGTAGATAATGAAGAAGGAAAAAGAAATAATGGACATGAAGCTTCTCAAGAACCTAAAGATGACCCAGGGTGATATGAGAATGGAGGTCTCCTGGTCCTTAGACATTTCTAATGAAGAAATATTTGATGATGTTTCCTTTTCCTTGAATACCTTTAGCAAGTAGTAGTATGGAGTCCTGGTGAGGCACTTAGGGTAAGCACAGGACTGCAAGGTGCATTTGAACTGCAAGGTCGGAAGTTTGAATTATAAACTCACCCATCGCTTCTTGGAAACTCTATATAGAGTCGCTATGGGTCACAACCGACTCACGGCACGTAACAATGACAACAAAAGCTGGAGTCCTAGTGTAGCGCTGTAGGATAAGCACTGGACTGCTAACTGTGAGTTAGCAGTTCAAACCCACCGTTTCTTGGAAACCCTATAGCAACTACAGTAACAATACTGGAATACAATAACAATACTGTGTAGCAAAGACTTCTGCATAAAAGATCTTACTTAGTTTTCAAAGCACGAAATCTACTGTCTCAAGGAAGCACTAGAAGCATGATTTACTAGTTTCCTGGGTATATATAAGTTTTAGATTGAACTAGTAAAATGGCATATATGTGTTGCATTAAATTTGATTATTTTTGACAAATAGCTTATTTGCTTTATTACTCATTTCCCTATAGAGGCTAAAAGATACATTGTATAAATGTCTGGCAAAGTCATCAGAAGCTTTGAGAAACTCAATCCTCCTGCCAACCCCTCCTCTTGTACTGTTTCTTATATTTTACACTATTCTTAATTTCCTAGTTCATTAGGGACACTATCAACTAAATTAAACAGCTGCACTTCTAGGATTTAACTCCAAAGGTTCACACTAACAACTAACCCCAAACTGTTTGCATTTCATAGGAATGCTGAAAAAATTAAATGTAGGCACATACACAGACACACTGGGGATAAAAGAAAAGAACAAAACAAACAAACAATACTCTATATGGAGTATAGAATGCAATAAACTAAAGTTATGCTCCAATTAAGGTATGACTTTGGTCTTCATGATTTCTCCTTTTTAAAACGATGAATTAAAATAAATATCATTCTTAGTAGAATTACACTTAAAAAAATAAACTGGAAGAATACTTGTTTATTAGGCGCACAAGTTTTGAACTCTCATGCTTTCTAAATCCAATAAAACAGATTTAATAAAAGTACATAAACCCATAAAGCAAAAAATAGAAGAGTGACAACAGTAAGAGATGTCAACAAAAGTTTGAGATGGAAAGGACAAGTAATATTTAGAGATTAGAACTGAATAACCGAAAAATGGGAAACAAGGAAACAATTAGTGTACCAGAATCTGGAGAAAACTCAGGAAGTAAAGGCACCAGGTACCTCTGAAATGAGGAAAAAATAGAACCAAAATAAAGAGAATTGTTAAACTTCTGTACTGGAGACAGATCTTTTGGAGCCTTTAATCTCCAACTCTACAGAGTTATGCAATGTCTCTCAGCCATTCTAGCAGGAGCCTAGAGGTTTATCCTATGAAGAACTTAAACTGCCTCCAGGCTTAGAGATACCAGCTGGTGTTCCACAGTGGAAACAGAGGAAATAATGGAAATCTAAAAAAACAGTAAGACCCAGAGCACCTTTCCTCATTTGTTTCCAAGATTTTTTGCTGCCTGGCTTTTAATATGGAGGCAGTATATTGAAATCACTCTCCAAAGAAAATGTCCTATAAAAGATTAAACAACAAATACAACAGAAACACAACAAAGTTCTAGAGATATTAACAATTTCCTATAGCACACCTAAATGATTGGCTCCCTTTTTACTCTACAGGGAAGTTCTCAATTTTAAAACCACATACAATTTCCAATCAGCTTTATGTTTAAATATGAACAAATTACTAAAGAAAGTAGAAAACTTGAAATATAAAAACCAATGAAATATTGAAATGAATACATAAAACAGAACAAAATGAAAACCCTAATAGACCTGGAAGTAACAGGAAAAGTGCAGTACAGAAAAAATTTCCTCTGCCTCCTATTGCTACAATCCTAATCACAAGCAGGTCTTGTGGCCTTTAGTGGATTGTACATCTCTGCTTGGATTTTGAAGCTTCTGAGATACCATGTCATTTGATTTGGTTTTAAATGTTGCCCATAGAGTTTTGGTTTTGCTGTGTAGTTGTTTTCTCCATTGTATGCTGAGATTTGGAAAGGCTCAAATACTATATCATAGTTGTCACCATCTTTCCAGATGAAACAAGGAAAATGAATGTATAATTACTATCTTCAGAGAAAAAAAGAGAATGCTTTGTATTCAAATAAAATAAAATATGTTAAAAGTAGAATATTCAGGAGAACTCTGTACTTTAAACAAATCAGATATCATAAAAGAAAAGAAAAGAAAGAGAAAATCAATAGAATGGTTGGAAGTTAAAACTGAGTAAATCTTCCAATAGTAGAAAAAATGATGAGAAGAGAGGTAAGATATTTAGAAGCTCTTTTCTGAAGGTACAACAGCTAACTAATTGTTCAAAAAGAGAAAACAAAGTGGAATAAAGTTATCAAAAATAATCTAAGAAAAAAATCCGAAGCTGTAGGGCAGACAGTTCCAGACTGAAAGGTACCACTGAGTGCTGAGGACAATAGATATGCCACACCAAGGGTTATTATTGTGAAATTCTGGAAATATTGAAAGGAATGGCATTAAGCATATGTTATTTTTAAATGTTGACATAAATACTACAGGAGAGAGTTAAAGTGTTTGAAAGTTGTTATACTGTAAAGCAGTTGACTGAGATAGGCAGACATGGTTCAGCGTAAGACTCTTTTTGTTCATAAATCCTGCACTTGATTTTATCTGTTGACCATATATCATAACATAGAAATAGTTATTAAATTGCAAAAAATACTTGTGTTTTTTTTTTTTTCAAAATGAAGCACATTTATGTTGTTGTCAGGTGCCATCGAGTCGGAACCGACTCATAGCGACCCCATGCACAGCAGAACAAACAATGTCCGATCCTGGGCCAACCTCACTACCGCTGCCACACTCGATGCCATCAATGATGTCACCTGGCCGATCCATCTCGTTAGGGGTCTTCCTCTTTTTCCCTCCACCTTACCCAGCATGACATCCTTCTCCAGCACTGGTCCCTCCTGACAATATGTCCAAAGTATGAGAGACGAAGCTTAGCCATCTTTGCCTCCAAGGAGCACTCTGGCTGCACTTCTTCCAAAACATATCTATTGGTTCTTTTGGCAGTCCATGGCACTTTTAGTATTCTCCTCCAACACCCCAATTCAAAGACATCAATTCTTCTATGATCTCCCTTATTCACTGTTCAGCTTTCACATCCATATGAGGTTATTGAAAATACCCTGGCTTGGGTCAGGCGCACCTTGTCCTCAAGCTGACATCTCTGCTCTTCAACACTTTAAAAAAGTTCCTGTGCAGCAGATTTGCCCAATGCAATACGTTGTCTGATGCCTTGACTACTGCTTCCGCGAGTGTTGATAGTTGATCCAAGAAGAATGAAGTCCTTGACAACTTCAATCTTTTCTCCGTTGATAAGAATGTTTATTGGTCCCGTGGTGAGGATTTTTGTTTTCCTGACATTGAGATGCAATCCATACTGAAGGCTGTGTGTGCTCTTTGATCTTCATCACATTTATACACTCACCTAATCTCTTTGATTCATATTCCTATTATCATCTATATCTTATTGTTATTGTAGTTAGATTGAGTCAAGTTGATTCCAATCAATAGCAACTTTGTATAGGGTTTCCAAGGAGTAGCTGGTGAGTTTGAACTGCCAACCTTGTGATTCAAACTGATTCTGCAGTCCCTCACATTAACCCAAAACACCACACTAGACTCTAATCTTTAAGATCCATATTTAAAAATTTTAACATTGAAAAGGACTTAAGAAGCAATTTTGTTTGACTTTTTCATTCTATAAGGGAGAACTAACCTCTAGAGAGATGTCTGATGTCTTCTTGTAGCCTTATGGGAATCTATCTGGTAGATATATTTGTTATTGTTGTTATTGTTATGTGCCGTGGAATTGGTTCCGACTCATAGCAACCCTGTACAGGGTTTCTGAGGCTGTAAATCTTTACGGGAGCAGAAAGCTTCATCTTTCTCCCACAGAACAGCTGGTAGTTTCTAACTGCTGACATTGCGGTTCGCAGCCCGATTCGTAGCCACTATGCTACCAGAGCTCCATATTTATACAGACAATGATCTAGTGCTGACGGTATGATTGTAGACTCTGGCTCTTGACCATGAAACTTTACTGCTGTGGTACTACACATCCTACATCCCCTATTTCATCTTTCAAGACAATGACAACCCTGCCCCAAAATAAGCCTGGATCTCAGTTATTTCATAGATTCAGCCTTTATTTCTTCTCTTTCTTGGAATAACTTCAGTTTTCAGGTTTAGACTTTAGACATTATGATAGATTGTATTCTCTTTCCACATCTTGCTTTAGGGCTTCTCCCTGCCTGTGAGAAGAAATCACTTCCTTCTCTCTGGTATCAGACTTGGTCTATATTACTTCTAAACAGAATCTTTAAGGATCAGCTTGTGTTCCACCATCTTTTTTTTTTTTTTTCTCCTTTTATGAAGTTGCAAAGTTTCATATTGGTCATATCTTCTTGTCTGCATTCCAGAGCAAAGACAACGTGAAGCAGAGTTCTAGCTGAACTATTATGTAATGAAGTGTTAACAAGAAAATGTTGTGTATACTATTTTCATGAGTAGCGACTGGGTCTTAAAAATTCATGAGTAGTCATCTAAGGTGCAACTATTGGTATCTCCCCATCTGGAGGAAAGAAGATGATGAAAATTGAGGACACACGGAAACAATTAGTCCAGTGGACTGACGGAAAATGTAAACATCTATCTCCCTTTAAAACCAGAAGAACTAGATGATACCCAGTTACCATTACCAACTGCTCTGAAAGAGATCATATTAGAAGGTCTTGGATAGAGTGACAAAATGTGGAAAAAACCCCAAGCCATGAAAGATACCAGGCTTACTTACTGTGGGATACAGGCTGATGGAACCCCTGAGGCTATGACCCATAGTCACTCATCAGGTCTGGAAATGAACTGACCTAGATGGCTCAGCTTTCATCCAAATAATAGTCAGGTCTATAAGGGTAACAATGATATTACTGGGGTCTGCACACCTTAGAATAATCAACCATTTGAGATCAAAAGGGTAGCATTTACCAAGGACAAAATTTTTAAGGGTTAGGAAAGAAGGAGTGGAAACAGGAAACACAGGAGAGAAGTGGGATAAATGATGACATGTTGAGGTGAATAATGTGATGAAAGAAAATGTCTATGCATTGCTGAATGTAATACTGATGATCTGCTCTGTAGACTTTCACCCAATACACAACAAAAAAGTGAAAAAAATAATAAATCTTTGCTGTTTCAAGTCACTGATATACTGATATCTGTTGTTGATGTTGTTGTTTTTTGGAGTCCAGTAGAACAAGCTCTTGACTGCTAACCACAGGTTGGCAGTTCAAACCTACCAACCACTCCTTGGAAACCCTATCCAGGGTCACACTAAATCAGAACCGACTTGATGGCACTTACCAACAATAATAACAACATTGTAACATAAACTAACCTGAGGCAAGTACTCACTCAAATGATTGCTAGATGTCACATCTACTTTTTCTTGGGCATCAAAATATTTTTATTTTAATCAAAAGAAAAATGTAGGAACTGTTGAAGAAGGTTAAACTATTGAAGGAGATTAAATTGAGGTATGACAGAAACATGTTTATCATCCATGTGGAGAAAGGGTGGGGGTATGCAAGTAGGAATAACTTTTAGGAGATCATTGATGAAAAAATATAGGCCAGAAATGATGGTTGCTTGGATTTGTAGGTACAGAGAAATGAGTGATGTCCAAAGTTATTTAGATAGAAATATTGGTTATGGGGATTATGAGAGGAGGAGGTATATGGTTTAACTGGATAGATAGTGGTGGTAATCACAGACATAAGGAAATCTATTAAAAGGAAAATTTGAGGTCACTGGGAATATGAAAATATCATGATATAACCATAGATAGATTGAGTATGATGTAGATTTGAGATTCCAAGTAGGTTACTTGAACCTTGAATACCTTTTTTGATACATTTCTGCTCAGGAGCAATGCTCTTTGCAAAGGAACTTGCAATCATATGCGATTCTGGTGTCAGCCTGTAGATTGTCCCATTAAGGTTAATCTAGTATATTTCATTTTAGTTAATTTAGTATATAGGAAAAATGAATTAGCCTAGTATATTTTTCACTTAGAAAATCGATATGTGGTTCAACTAAAGTTCATCTCTGACCAACACATGGAAAAAAGTCTCCTTTAAATTTTTTTTAAAAAAGTAATTCTTTGTTGTTGACAGTATACACTTCAAAACGTACACCGAGTCAACAGTTCCTACATGTACCATTTAATGCCGTTGAATACATTTTTCACATTGTGTAGCTGTTCTCATTCTCCTTTGTTGAGTTATTCCTGCCCAAGTTAACATCAATTCACTGCTCCCCAAAGTTCCTATATACTCTTTTGAGTTGGTTATCAATTTGACCCAATATGTATCTTTAAAGAGCATAATACTTAAGGCAGATGTTTTTGAACAACTGAATTACACTATTGTTTGTTTTTAAGAAACCTTCAAGGGATGCCTTAAGTACTTAGTGCTGCTTTAACAAATACCACAAGTAGTTAGTTTTAACAAACAGAAGCCTGTCCTCATAGTTTAGGTTGTAAAGTGTTGTCAAGTACTATTGAGGCTGTTCTTTATCACAGAGACTCTGTGTAGGGTTTCCAAGGAGTGATTGGAAGGTTTGAACTACTGACATTGTGGTAACAGCTCAATTTTGGAGACTAGTCTAAATTACAGTGCATTAACGCACAGCGCCACACCAGGACTCCTTAACAACAGCAAAAACAACTACAACAGTCTACATTCAGGTGCTGGTTCCAGGGGAAGGCTTTCTCTCTCTGTTGCCTCTAGGAAGAGGCCCTTGTTCTCTTGTAGATCTCCTCCATGGATCAAGGAGTCTCACAGGGCAGAGAATGCAGGTACAAATGAGATTTCTATGATTTCTATGAAATCTTATGTCAAGATAGTCAGTAAAGCTAGTCAAGTACCATGTAATTATTCTGGTCTCATGGTGAAGGAAGTAGTTGTTCAAGAAGGAAATTAGCCACATATTCCATATCTTTCTCCTACTCCTCTGTTGCTTTTTGTTGTTGTTGAGTGCTAGTTGTTGTTGTTAAGTGCCATAGAGTAAGTTCCAACCCATTGAGATCCTTCATAGGGTTTCTGAGGAGAAGTTGGTGAGCTTGAAGCACTGACTTTGCAGTTCAAACCTACTTTGCAGCCCAGTGAATTAGTACACAGCACCACAGCAGGACGCCACACCAGGTGGTAGTTGTTGTTGTTGTTGCTATGTGCTGTTGAGTTGATTCCGACCAATAGCAACCCTGTATAGGGTTTCCGAAGAGCAGCTGGTGAGCTTGAACCACCGACCTTGCTTTTCAAAGAGCTTTGAAGCCTGGTGCATTAACCCACAGGGCCACAAATCCCTCTAATTTCTGTTCATTCTCTCCCATTTTATCTCTTGTAAGTAGAATATGTTGCAGGCCACATTCCAGGATAACTCCCCTCACATTGAATCAGTGCTGTGATGTGATTAAGGGTGTTGCACCCCATCAGATCACATCATGAGGGAATCACCACATAACTGCTATATTATATTATCGCATAATTGGCAAAGCACAGAGAATTACAGCACAGCAAGGCTGACACATATTTTTTTTTGGGGGGGGGACACAATTCGATCTACAACAGAGGTTATTTTTAGTTTAAGGTTTCAAGATTATTTTAGGACAATAGTTTCAGAGATTTATCTAATCTTCATGGATCCAGAATGTCTGAAGTTCATGGACATTTGAAATTCTGTTTTGCCTTTTTCCCTAAGTTGATTAGGGTTCATCTATGAAATCTTAAGTCAAAATATTCAGTAAAGCTAGCCAAATACCACGTAGTTGTTCTGGTTTCATAGTGAAGGAATCAGTTGTTCAAGAAGGCAGTTGGCCACATATTCCATATCCTCCTCCTACTCCTCTGTTGCTTCA
>NW_006408576.1:216460-217476 GCF_000296735.1 Chrysochloris asiatica
GCCATGAGTAGGAACTGGCTCGATGGCACTTAACCACAAGAAAACAATAAATTTTAATAGATTTTAGAAATATAAGTTTTTAGAAAAATAAACCCTTGGGAAAAGATGTACATATACTTTGGAACAGAAACAATGACTACTCAGTGGTTCTATGATATGATTTGTTCTTCTGTAATATGATTTGATAATTCATTCCAAGGATAAGATAATTTGAGAGGAAAAGTACATCTTAGGAGTCCAAAGAGAAACGCCTAATTTCTAGGTCAGTGCACTGAATCCTGAAGGGGTTAAGTCACTTCTCCAAGTCACACAGCTGGACTATAGGTAGGCCCATGGCTCTATTCACCATAGAAAGCAGCCCCTACTGCTACTTAAGATCTTCCAGTACAAATCAAATTTCAACTTGAACTCAGTCTGTTTATAAGTTTTCTGTCAGTTCTATTTACCAATATTTTGTAATCCCCAAGTATTTGATGATTTTCCATGGTAAAAAGAATACTATGTAAGGGTATTTTTACTGATCTCAATACATTAATATACAAAGTTAATGTGCCTCATCCTGTAAACTGTTCCACATGAATTGTGGGAAATGGTCCAAATGCAGCATGGGGGAAAAAACAACAGATCTTTTTTGTTATTTTATTTTATAGTTTTAAACAGCAATGGCAGCAAATTTTGTAAGTTAACCCAAAGGTAGAAACCTGCATGTTGTGCAAATTTTCAGCCTTCACAGTTGTCATTAATTTTCTCAGAAATGTTGCTGTACAACATTCCATTTTCTTAGGATTTCAAAGACAATGCTTAATGCAAAGCCTTACAGAGATATAATATACATATAATATTTTTTAAAAAAAAAAACAAAAACAAAAATCTCTCCAGATGGATTTAGAAACTGGCAAAAAAAAAAAAAAAAAAAAAACACTTTAAAACTCTCATTACTTGGAATTCAGCAAGGTGAGAAAACTGATAGAAGAGAGGTCTTCCACTTGTAACTGATTGTGTATGGTTTCCAAAAT
>NW_006408576.1:217576-223892 GCF_000296735.1 Chrysochloris asiatica
CTATTCTGGATCATATGCTACCTTTTGAAAAGGTTGAATATTGACCATTTCTTTTTAGTACAATGATTGTATTCTTTTGATGCTTCTTGCATCATTCAATATTTTGCCCACAAAGTCATTCAATATTGCAAATTGAGGTTTGAATTATTTCTTCAGCTCTTTCAGCTTGAGAAATGCTGAAATTATTTTTCCCTTTTGGTTTTCTAACTCCAGGTCTTTGCACATTTCATTATAATACTTTGTCTTCTCTAGCTGCCCTTTGAAATGTTACTACCACATTTTTCCATTTATTTTATCTTCTGTATACTCAAGAGCAAGTTTCAGAGTCTCTTCTGACATTCAGTTTTGTCTTTTCTTTCTTTTTAATGACCTTTGTTTTCTTGCTGTATGATATTCTTGATGTCATCTCACAACTCTTCTGGTCTTTGGTCATTAGTGCCTAATGAATTAGATGTGTTCTTGAGATTGTTCCTAAATTCAGGCGGGATATATCAAGGTCACCTTTTGGGTTGTGTGGACTTGTTTTAATTTTCTTCAGCATCACCTTTAACTTGCACATGAGCAGTTGATTGTTTATTCCAGTGTGCCCCTGGCCTTGCTTTGGCTGTTAATATCGAGCTTCTCTAGTGTTTCTTCCCACAGATGTAATCAGTTTTATTCTTCCGTATTCCATCTTGTGAGGTCCATGTGTATAGAATCCTTTTATGTTGTTATAGACAGGTATTTGCAATGAAAAAGTCATTGGTCTTGCAAAATTCTATCACGTGACCACCAGCATTGTTTATGTCACCTAAGCCATATTTTCCAATTACTGATTCTTCTTCCTCTCTGTTTCTAACATTTGCAATCCAATCATCATTAATTATCAATGCATCTTAATTAAAGATTTGATCACTTTCTGAGTGAAGAAATTGGTAAATTTCTTTAGCTTTATCATACTTTGCTTTGGTGGTTGATGTGTAAATTTTAATAATAGTGGGATTAATGGTCTTCCTTTTAAGCATACGTGTACAATATATACACAAACAGCATTGTATTTCAAGACAGATCTTGAAATGTTCTTTTTGCCATCATTCTTCTTGGATTTGTAGTTCCCATCATAGTAAACTTTGTGGTTGATGGATTAAATATGGCCAATACAAGTCCATTTTAATTCACTAATGCCTATGATCTCAATATTTATGCATTCTGTTTCATCTTTGACAACTTCCAATTTTCCTTTTTACATCCATGTTCCTATTGTTAATAGATATTTGCAGTTGTTTCTCTTGATTTTGAGTTCTGCCATCACCAAATGAAGGTCCTGAAAGCTTTGATTCATTTACATAATTATGGTGAACTGTAATTTATCAGTGCCTAAACATTCAGAGTTCTGGTGTGGTGCTGTGTGTTAATGCGCCAGACTGCAAAGCCGTTTGAACTTCAAGGTCGGTGGTTCAAGCTCACCAGTCACTCCTCGGAAACCCTATACAGGGTCGCTAATTGTTGGAATCTACTCGACGGCACTTCGTAACAACAACAAACATTCAGAAGGACTCTGCCTCTTCTTCCTAGTCTGTTTCAATCTGGAAGGTTCACTGAAACCAGTCCACCTTGGGTGACCTTGCTGGTATTTAAATTACTGGTGTTATTTAAATTACAACACAGAAACCAGAGTAGCTTGGTATACAATTATACTGCATTATTATTTGAGAGTCAGGTTTATTGAAGTATAATTTGTATTTTGTCATATTCACTCTTACAGGTGTATAGTTGGATCAGTTTTGACATTCTTATCTGCTTTGCTTTTCTAAGGTCTTCTACATTGTTTTAACCTCTTAGACAGCTGTTCACATCCACAACACTTTGTGTGACCCATTCCTCAAACTTGCCAACTTAAAACAGACTTTCTCTTCTCCTGAGAAATAACCAGTATCTTGCTTCCTTATTTCACTTTTCAATCATATTTGTTGTAAGTCATCTGTGCCACATGTCTGTGTATTCTGGTGTTTCATGTAATATTTCCTTCCTATAAGCATCCCTGGTGTCACACTGTGGGTTAATGCACTGGACAGCAAAGTCTGTTTGAACCACAAGGTCAGTGATTCAAGCTCATCAGCTGCCCCTGGGTAACCCTGTACAGAGTTACAATGGGTTGGAATCCACTTGCTAGCAATTAACACAATGACATTAAGTACCCCTAAAGACTATTTGTTGTTGTTAAGTGTCATCAAGTCAATTCTGACTCATAGCAACTCAGTATTGAGTTCCTGATGATCAGCTGGTGGGTTTTTACTGCCGACCTTGTGGTTCACTGTCCAGTGCTAATCCTACAGTGCCATTCCAGAAATCTAAAGGCTATATATTCACTGGGAAATTGCTACCTTTTACATTTTTTTCATTTTTTATTTAAAGATTTTTTGGTGTGAATTGAATGATAGGTTACATGGGAGAACATCAGTTTTAAACTCATCTGATTATATTTTGTTTCATTGCAATGATTACAATCCCCTCCATGCATCATCATTTAACAATATTCCCTCTGTTTGTTTTTTTTTTAATTTTTATTTTGGATGTACACCAAAACACTCAGGAATATACAACCATCCAAACAACCAAAGGGCACACCCTGCAAGCCTGCCCTCCCAGCTGCCAGCACACAGCCCCTCTTTTTCCATGAGTCTAGAGTCCTCAGATGCTTCTTCTCTCCATATCATCATCTCTGCCACTATCTCTGGCATCGCTGCTTCTCTGGATAGTGTTCCACACTCCACTCCCACTCTTCTCCCTTGATGGTCCCAGGACCCTCTGTTCCCTGACTGTAAGATCAACCACTTCCCGCTTTTTGCTACAAAACTTCTACTTTTAGTATTGTGACAATCACAGAAAATTGCTACTTTTTATAGTGCAACTGGTAACTGTTATGTGGAGAATTTTCTTCTCAGGAATAAGGATTCTATTTGAGATTTTTGCTTTATATGAGTTGTTTTAATTGAATGCTTTGAAGTAAAGAGATAAAAACATATGTTTACTTATAAAGGAAGATGTTCTGCTTTGGTTGACCACAATCACTAGTCTCAGTTGATTTTCGTCAGTATTATTTCACTTAAATGAAAATCATACAGATGCAAGTATAAGGAAATTTATAAAAGTTCTTGGATTTGAAAAAAAGAAAAAAGGGGGGGGTGCTATAGAAAGATGAAAGACACTTGTATTTATTTTGAACTGCCTACTGTAACCTGGGAGCCCTGGTTTGATGCTGTAAGATAAGCTCTGGATAGCTACCTGCAAGGTTGGTGGTTCAAACCCACTAGCTGCTCCTTGGAAACCCTATAGAGGTTTGATATGAGTTGAAACTGAATTTAAGGTACTTAACAACAACAACTATAAGTTGATTCTACTTTATTTGAAAATAACAGCCTAACTGGAATTGTCTTCTGAGTATGAATTAATAATTATACAGATATCTATTCTATCCAATATATTTTGAGATCTCATTTGATTACAAATCCTAGCAAGCCAGATAGTATGTTTTTCATATGGTTAAGGACTACATAGTCACTAAAGCCTTAAGAAGAATGGTTTACTGTGGATTCCAGCCAATAATATTAAGTTCTGCTGTCCAAAAATAGAGTTTTGAAAGTTAAGGTTAGATCTATTAATACCATGTTGGCTGAAATTTCATTAAGTCAGAGAGATTTCATATTTTTTCTCAAACCAACAAAATTTTATTAGTCTATATTATTTTTAGGTAAAACTATGGAATCACTTCAATTATTTGTATGTCCTAAAAACTTGGAGCTTTAAATTTTTATTTTATTTTTCTCTTTTAAATATATTTTTTTCTGATGTTATTAAAAGTAAGAATGTATTCTTGTTTACTATGTGTCTAAGGACAGTGGAAATTCAGAGATATGTTTAAAGTTTTATATCCATGCTACAGAGGAAAGTTTCCAATGTGGTCTTTTCCATTTTCTTTAAAAGGTATCATTTTAGGCCTTTGAAGGAATCAGAGCAGAACCTATGGTACACTGCTTTGCTCACCAGGATTGATTTTCACCGTGATCTATTTTCAGGCATAATAACTACTTACAGGAGTCCTGGTGTGGCACTGTAGGATAAGCACTCAACTAAAAGGTCAGTTTGAACTGCAAAGTCAGAGGTTCAAACTCACCAGCTGCTCTTTGTAAACCCTATTTAGGGTCATTATAGGTCAGAACCAACTCGATGGCACTTAACAATGACAACAACTACTACTTAAAATAGCCATCTAGTGATTTTTAGGCTTTTTTTAGAGGATACCTGACATTTAAATTTGTAGTTTTTGTATTGTAGTTCATTCTTTCATTCATTTGACAAATGTTTATTAATAAGCAACTAAATGATAGTTATTGGACTGAAATGTTATAATAGCTCTACCTACACATCACCATTTTCAGCATTTAATTCACAATATATATGAATATAGATCAAGTTCTAAACTAGGGTACTTTGAGGACTTAAATGCAAAAATGTCTCTATATACTTTTATTGATCTTTGAGTCATACAGGCAGTCTCTAAAGAAAAAAAAAACAACCCATGGATTTGCTTTCAAGCTTATTAAAATCAGAAGGTTCTTCTGAGGTGGGACATTTCCACTTGAAAGGACAAGCAGACCAATCTGGAACAGGTAGAGGAACAGAAGATACTTCTTAAAAGGAAGACCAGCAGGAAAAATCAAAATTAAAATTATAGTCAGATTGGCTACTACAAGAATAAGCAAGTTGTTCACTGGGGAGCCATCAAGGCAAGCAGTCAAGTCCCTTCAGGACAAACCCCCCTCCAAAACTGAAACTCAAAGGGAATACACAAGCAGGCATGTAAACTTGCTGGCGAACACATTGGTCTCCTGGTGAGTGGAAGTGGGAGAAAGGCAACAATAAAGATACAGGCTGAATTCTACCACGTTCCATAGACTCCCATCAACCTGGAGATGAGAGCAAGAAGAGTAAGGACTGGTTAGTCTGAAGTATGGTGAGACCTGGGAACTTCTGAGCCCATGGACAAGGACATAGCCACAGAGGGCTAGAGCTGAGAGCAAAGCGCCCAGCTGCTATGAAGTGAGAGGAAATGCACAAGAACATCCAAACTTATAGATAGTACCCATTTGAACTAGCCTCAATGGCTTAATAATCAAACTCGACTAGAGGAAGATAAAACAATTTTTTATATAGGAAACAAGTGTAAATTGCTACAATTTGATGAACTTAACCTATGCTTATGGATGTAGTAGTTCAAAATACCAACTGAGAGGGAAGTAATCTACATATTAAGTATCAGTCTTATCCCTTCTGTATACAGGGTTGATGGGGCGAGGAACTTAGACATTGGCTACCTAAAATGGTGGGTGTGGAGCTATAAAGGCATGAAATGACTGGCTTACAAGTTTTCAAGAGGGAATTTAGTTTCAGAGGGTGTGGGGGAAGGCAGAAACTCCATAGTTTTCATCTTGTCTAGACAGGTCTGGTGAAAAGAGATAGGGAGAAGATTCTTATGATTCAATAGTGAGTAATTGTTATCATGACTAATTGTGACTGTCACAACTGTAAAAATAGAAGTTTTGTAATATAAAGTGGGAAGTAGTTAATCTTACAGTCCAGAAACAGAGGACCCTAGGACCATCAAGGGAGAAGAGTACTAGCAAAATGTGGGACCCTATCCAGAGAAGCAGCAACACCAGAGATGGAGACAGGAATGAGGACATGGAGAAACAGAACAACTGAGGACTCTAGACTCATGGAAAGAGAAAGGCTGTGTGCTGGCAGCCAGGTGCTGTTGGCCAGGAGGCAGGCTTGCACAATGTATTCTTTGGTTGTTTAAATTATTATCAATTGCTGAGTGCTTTAGTGTACATCCCCCTCAAAACAAAAACCACCAAAGGGAATAGAAGCAAATACTGTTGAATCATGATGCACGGAGGAGATTGTAATCTTTTCAATGAAATGATGAGTGTAAAACTGATGTTCCCTCATGTAGACTACCACTCAATTCACAATAAAACTTAAAAAACAAGGCAAAAAGCAGCCTGACGTTTAAAACTGAGTTTAGATAGTTGTTACTGTTAGGTGCCGTCTTGTTCATTCCAACGCATACTTACCTGTATAGGGTTTGCAAGGAACAGCTGGTGAGCTTGAATTGCCAACCTTGAGATTCAAACCAAATTTGCAGTCTAGCACATTAACCCTCAAAGCCACAACAGGATTCCAAGTTTAGATGTGGTTTTTTTTAGGTGCTATTGAATCAGTACCGACTCATACTGACCCTATGCACAGCAATATGAAAGTTTGTTTTTTTTAT
>NW_006408576.1:226437-235050 GCF_000296735.1 Chrysochloris asiatica
CTTTAAAACTCTCATTACTTGGAATTCAGCAAGGTGAGAAAACTGATAGAAGAGAGGTCTTCCACTTGTAACTGATTGTGTATGGTTTCCAAAATGCTGGCGCTTTGGATTTATAATTCAAATGAAAATGTTAAGTGTTTGAGATGTAGCACTTCTTACTCAGAGATCTTACTCACTGCCATTGAGTTGACTCCAACTTAAATAGTTTCTGAAACTACGAGTCTTTACAGGAGCAGACATTTCATGTTTCTCTCATGAAGTAACTGATGTTAGCAGTCAAATGTTTAATACTTCAAAATACTTAATACTTACTTTCCACCAATGGACAAGTCTCAGGAACACATCATTCAATCAATATATGGAGGACATGTGTGGTTATCTGAAACTTGAAAGCTTTTATACTATCAATTTTGAATAGTTTTCTTTAAGTTGTTGTTGTTGTTAAACACCTTCGAGTTGACCCTGTATAGGGTTTCCAAGGAGTGGCTGGTGAGTTTGAATGGCTGACCTTGTTTTTCAAATTGACCTTTCGGTCCAGTGCTTTATCCATAGTGCCATACCAAGACTTTTATTTCTATAAGTAATATAGTGTAAATACAAAGTGTAGGATAGGATCATTAATAGAAGTTATTTTCTCAGTTTTTTGTGACCTTCAGCTCATTCATATTCACGGTATAAAGCAATTTACAGGACAAACTCATCATTGGAGTCCTGGTGTGGCACTGTAGGATAATTATTGAACTAATAACCAAAAGGGTAGCAGTTCAAAACCACCAGCTGTTCCTAGGAAAGCCTATTTGGTGTTGTTGTTAAGTACTGTCAAGCCAGTTCCAAATCATAGCAACCCTGTCTAGGGTTTCCAAGGAGTGACTGGTAGATTTGAACCACCTACCTTGCTGTTCAAACCAACTTTGGTTTCAGTGCATTATCCTGCAGTGCCACACCAGGTCAGAGTTGTTATGAGTTGGAACAGACACAATGGCACTTAACAACAACTCATAATTAGAAGCAACTAGAAATCTGGTTTTGGTTTTGGTTATGGCTTTGTAGGATAAACGCTGGACTTCGAGTCACAAGGCCAGCAGTTTAAGCCCACTCTCTCCCAGGGAGAAAGATAAATCTTTATGCTCCTGAAAAGATTTAAAGCCTAAGAAACCCTATACAGAGTTGCTATGAGTCTAAAGCAACTATGGCACTTAGCAACAACAGCTGGACTTCAGGGTCCTGGTGTGGCATTGTGGGGTAAACATTGGACTGCAAGGTCATAGTTCAAACACACCTATTGCTCTTCAGAAACCCTGTACAGGGTCTCTTTGAGTCAGAAGTGACTGGAGAACACTTAACAACAAAGAACCTAGAAGAACCTCAGTCTAGGTATAGAATATAGAATATGTCCATTTCAGACTGGCCTGTGCCTCAGATAGAATAAAATAGGACAGCACTTTCTTACGTACTTCATTTAAATAAAACATAAAGTTTAAGGGAAATGTTGTTGTTGTTGTCAAGTGCCATCGAGTCGATTCTGACCCATAGCGACCCTGTATAGAGTTTCCAAGGAGCAGCTGGTGAGCTTGAACCGCCGACTTTGCAGTTCAAACAGCTTTGCAGTCTGGCGCATTAACCCACAGCACCACATAAGGAAAATGAGTTTAAGAAAATTAGCTATTATATCACTTCATTTTACAGATGCAGCCTTAGAAACTTTAGCCAAATTGACTGTGGTCACATGATTAGGAAGTGCCATTGTAAAGTTTTAAACCAAACGTTGTCTAAATACCAAAGCCTATGTGCTTTCCACTATATAACACTAATTTTTGCTCTTCTTGTTAAGTGTTGCCAAGTCAGTTCTGATCATATTGATTGTGTTCAGGTTTTCTGAGGCTACTGGTACATCTCTGTGGGAGCAGGAAGCCTCATCTTCTTTCCCAAGGAGCCGCTGGTGTGCCTGAGCTGCTGAACTTGTGGTTTTCAGTCCAGTGCTTATTATGCAGAGCCACCATATTTTCTCTACTTTTTGTAGATGAATATTTATTTTTTAAAAGATGAATAATTATTAAAATACACAACAATGACTTATAAAGGCATTGAACAACTCCGGAAAATATGGCATATGCATTTGGGAAATGCCACTGATTCTGTAGTGTTAAAATTTGGATAAGAGAGTCTACCAATAAACTTATAACAGAAATGTGCACTTGTGTGTGTGCAAAAAAATAGTTACTACCAAGTCAATTCTAACCCATGGTGACCCCACATAGTCAGAGTAGAACTGTTCAACAGGGCTTTCAGTGGCTGATTTATTTTTCAGACAGAGATAGCCAGGACTTCCTTCTAAAGTGCCTTGGGAGGAACACAAACCTCTGAACTTTCAGTTAGTAGCTGCGGGTGTTAACCATTTGCACCTTCCAGGGACTACTGGGAGTGTGAGGGGAAAATGTAGTTAAGAAAAACTCAAAGTCAAATTCACAATAGAATAAAATAAAAAATATCTATTCTTGTAGCAGTGAGCATAGTCAAAAGATAGGGCTAAATTGTAGATATTTTACTCTATTAAAGCTATGACATAGAAAACCATAGCCAAAGCACTGTGACCTGTGGGAGGGGAAATGAATTCAAAGCTGCTGATTCATGACTCTGCCAGGGCACAGGGAAATGTGTCACTCTGGCCCACACATCTATTGTCGGTCATGAAGGTCTTTGAAAACTGTATGCAGCACGAAAATGTACTAAGTGCTATTACCAATGATCAGCATTATTTCCTTTGGTACATTATTCTCTTTGAGAAGAAAGAGAACAAACTTTATCTCAGCTTTGCCTTTTGTCCCTTTCCCTTCTTAATCCTCCATTCTGCCATTCCCCACCCCCACCCCACTCACGTTTTTTTCCAAGTAATTCAATGTAGTTTAAGCCACTTTCAACACTCCACACATTTATTTCAAGTCTAATATGTATGCCTGTAATAAAACTACTTGGGTGCTGTTTTAAACCCTATTAAATAAGTTCTAGGAGAAATATAAACATAATTAAGAGTGAAGCAAAATTATTTTTTGTAAGTATATATGTATATTTATATATTCATATAAAACAATTTAACTGCATTCTTTTGTTAATGAAACTGATATTATTTGTGTTAGTTAAAATAAACTATTTTGATAACCTTAGCTTGAGAGGAAACTCAGGGAATTTACTTTTCATATAATATTTATCAAGAAACTGCCGTGCAAATTTTTATTTGAATATCGACTGCTTCTCTCCTTTTAAAAAGTACAATTTGCATACTTTTATATTAGAATGATATTGAATTATATTAAAAACAGTTTTCATTCTTTCTGAGTAAACTTCCAGAGAGGGTTCAGGTTTTTGAAGACTTGGCATAACAGATGATTGGGGTGTGTGGGCATTGTGAGCTCCATCCAGGCATAGTAACGTAACTGTCTTTTGATTCAAAGGCCACAGCAGTGTACAAAGAAAGAATCTTATAAGAAACCAAGGTAACATGTGAGGTAGAAGTCCCAGGAGGAAGGAACTAGAAGACTTAAGCTATGTTTTATCTATGTATACTGCTGAGTACATCTGTTCTCCTTCACAGAGAAATGGATTTGGTTTTTGCTTCTCAGTGACATTATGTTGCTAAGTTGATGTTTACTGTTGTTTTAAAAAAAATTTTTTTCACACAAGGTTTTTTATGCTAGGTTCATGCTTAGTATTGTTATAAAAATTTCAGTATGCCTTTGAGTGTGCAGAATTTGAACAGAATTATTCTCATGGCAGATTATAATAAAAAAAATAAAAGGATATTTAGATTGTTCAAATTGAAGTAAGTATAATCTATAACAATATCTGTCCTTTAATTTCAAACTAATTTTAAGTAAGGTGGTTATGGGCAAATGGTGAAGGGTCTGGGTCTGAAACAAAGAGTTAGAATGTGACAGAAAAGGTCATGGTTGTCAAAATTTAGGATGCATTCACCTCAATAAATGAGCTAACTGAGTGGTTTAATTATCAGGTTAGGGCCAGTGAGAAATCTACTGTGTTATATCTTTGTCTCTAAATGACTTTTAGGTATTATTCTAAGACTGTTGTTTTCAGATGCCATAAGTTAGTTTCAAGTCCTAGTGATCCCATATGACAGAGATCTTTCTCAAAGTTTTTCTTTTCTTTTTATTGTGGACTGGTTGGAGGTTTACAGAGCAAATCCGTTTTCCAAATAATTCATATACATTTTGTTTCATGGAATTGATTGCAATCCCAACAATATAATATAAATGATCCCACTTCTTCACTGTATTTCCCTTTCCTCTTTCTTTCCTAACTCTTTCTGCTTTCTTAACTTTGCCTTAGACAAATGCTATCCTTTGATCTCAAATGGTTGATTGTTCTGAGGAATGCAGACCTCCCTAGTGTTATTGTTCACCATGTAAACCTCTCTATTGTTTAGCTAACCCTTGGGCCACAGGGGTGAATTCATTTCCAGATCTGAAGGGTGATTAAGGTCCATAATCTTATGGGTTCAACCACTCTCTAATTGACCAGTAAGCCTGTTCTTATTTTTCTCTATGATTTTGAGTTTTATTCTATATTTTTCTACCACTCTATCCAGGATCCTCTACTGTAATCCCTCCTTTCATAGAAATCAGCAGTGGTAGTTGGGCATCAATTACTTCTTCTGGTCTCAAGGGTGGTGAAGAATGAGGTTCATGTGGTCCATTAAGTCCACTGAACTAATTGCTTCCATACAACTTTAATTTTCTTCACTCTTATTTACTTTGGACAGAAAGAGACCAATAGTAACATATTAGATAGCCATTTGAAAGCTTTTAAGATCCCAGTCACTATTCACAAAAGTAGAATGTAGAACATTGTTTTTCTGAACTATGTTATGACAATTGAACTTGATGTCCCCTGAGATTATGGTCCCTAACCTCCAGGTACAGTGCCTCACTCCCCATAGGGTTTTCTTGACTGTCATTTTAATAGGAGCAGATTGCCAGCTTTTTCTCCCTTGAAGCTGAAGAGTGGGCTCGAACCACCAAGTTTCAAATCAGTACCTGAGTACTTCCCCATTGTACCACCAGGGCTCCATTTTGTTTTGTTCTAAAATATGGCTTGAACAAATTAGGCATAATTCTTCCAGTAACTAAGTTGTTGATAGAGAAAAAAGTTTTGGAAATTTCATATTTACAGCCTTCACCTGGCAAACACAACTACAAGGTCATGTTAGTGATTCAAATGTTGACTCCATGGTTCCTGCTACTACATGGTAGTATGTCATGTTTCCATGGAGTTTTAGTGATTTCAATCTGAATCTGAAAACATAAGTACAGACAAAAATGATCATTAACACTACGAGCAGTATTATATAAGCACTGGACTGCTAATTACAAGGTCAGCAGTTCAAAACTACCAGTTGTTCCTTGGAAACACTAAACAGGGTCACTATGAGTCAGATCTGACTTGAAGTCACTTAACAATGACAACATCTCCAATTCCCAAAGTTTTAATTAAATAATCATCTCCCCAAACCACTTTCCAAGGTTTGATATCTCAGAATTATATTAATATTATCCTAGGACTTTATCCTCTTTTGTATTTTATATGGCTTTTCTATCAGAAAGAGTTATTTATGAGCACTGAGTATCCAATAACTGATTTGGAACTTCCAAATAAGTTGGCTTTTTCCATGTTGCTATCACAAGATGCTATTATTAGGAGGATTTTTAAATGCAGGTGTTCCGTAAATAGTGGCTGAACAAATGCAAGACTGCATTGATTGCCAGAGCCAGTGCCATCTTCCTTCTTTGCTGTCTCATGATCATCCTTCCGGAGCAGTATCATAGTCAGCCAAAGAAGACTATCTTCCTGTAGAGGCCTTCTTTAGTCAAGGATCTGTGAATGGCTAGGATTTCTTCTTGGAAACTTCTTTGAGGAGTCATTCTGAAAGTGGTTTACTATTGCAATGTGAGAACAGCTTTTAAAATTGTTCCTGTTTATAGAGCTGCTCAGGACTCCAACTTCCCTATCATGCTGTCTTTATAGACTCTGAAAAATAATAGTAAAATAAGAATTGAGGCAAGTGTACAATGCAAATGATCTTTAGAGATAATGTGACCAAATGCACTGAACAATTCATAAGAAGTTATGAATTATATTGGCTTGACTTGAGGGACTCAGCTAACTTGAGGATTTTCTTACTCCTCTGCATGAAAGAATAATGTCAGTGTGTAGTTATTAAAATCCTTTCCCCCTTTCCTCTTGCATGGAAATAGTTAATGATCAGCAGCTGGGATCATTGCTGCCCAAAAAGAACCGGATTTCTCCATATGACTTTAGTTACTGGATGTTAGATGCTTGTAAAGTGCTCTTTCTGAACGAAAAGGTAATTACAGTGCTTAATAGCAACTCCAGGAAGTATGTATTCTACAACTTTGTTTTCTTCTTTTTGGCTAATAGAAATGCACAAGCAAAGCCATACAGCTCTTCCATGGATCCAGACTGCTTTTGGACAAAATCCCCGAAGAACCAGTCCCCTGAGAAAACATTTATTGGATGAGATTGTAGAAAAAGGAAGAAGGCTTGAGTGAACAGGCTAGGAAAGAGAAAAAAAAAAAAAAGAAGAAGGAGGGAGGTACTGAG
Organism: Chrysochloris asiatica; assembly: GCF_000296735.1. NCBI lineage: Eukaryota > Metazoa > Chordata > Mammalia > Afrosoricida > Chrysochloridae > Chrysochloris > Chrysochloris asiatica. The sequence goes on from NW_006408576.1 coordinate 233,071, forward strand.
GGAGGGAAGAAAGAAAGAAAGGGAGAATGAAGGAAGGAAGGCTGAAGGAAGTCAGAAGAGAAAATGAAACTATTTATTCACTCATGGTCCAAAGAACCCATTTCCTTGACCTGTGATTCTAACTCCAGGGACAGGTAGGGAATGGATTTGTCTGAAGGTCTGTGTTATTTCATAAGAAAAACAACTACAAACTTTTTAAATTTTCATCTAAAAACAGCACTCACCAGAATTCAGAACAGTAGGACAATAAATACTCTTAGGTGACCTGTGAACTTGGTGTCCTTTTATTGAATTTAAGTTTTCTTCCTACGTTAATATCTTTACCTTAACAAATAAGAATGCATAGAAAGTAAAATCCTGATAAGCAGCACCTTGATATCTTTACAAAATTTAAAGACCATGTCCCTGAGGCCTCCAGAAAATCACCCAAACAATACCCACACTTTTTGCCCCCTGCCAAGTTCTTTGGTTTGTGTCCCTCCCCAGTTTCTGCATTTCTTGACTTTCACTGCAATCAACTATTTGTATTAGACACCTGCTCTTGGCCTGATTTATGCATAGCTGTCTACTTTTCTAAATTGCTCTGGGCAATAAGTAAGTTGTTTTGTATCTAGTGCCCATTTCATTGGGCTCAGGATGAAGCAGGAATTGGCTTTATAAGAATGCTACTCATTGCTTTGAAATAGTCTTTACAAATCTTAACCTTTGTCAATAGGACATCCTTTCTTTTTTTGCAGTTTTTATTGTGAGGTTTACATGGGAGAACATCAGCTTTACACTCATCCTATCGTATTTCGTTTCATTGCAGTGATTACAATCCCTTCCATGCATCATCAAATAACCCCAAAGGGTACACCCCACAGGCCCGCCCCACCCTGCCAGCCACCAGCACACAGCCCTTCTCCATTCCTGAGTCCAATGACCCCAGCCGCTCCATCTGCCCACGTCATTGTCTCTGTCTCCATCCCTGGTGTCACTACCTCTCTGGGTAGGGTCCCGCTCTGCTCTCAGCTCTTCTCATTTGATGATCCCAGGGACCTCCCCTCCTGGGCTTTAAAATCAAAAACTCTACTCCTTTTGTCAAAAAACACCTACCTCTATATTTCCTAGCCTCAGTCAGTCTTGATGTCAATTATTCACTATTGTCCCACAAGAGTCTTATCCCCATTTCCTTTCCCCAGCCCGGTCCCAACAGATTGGAAATCATTCAGTTTTGAGTCTACCTTTCCCCGCCCCATCTGAAACTAGGCTCATTCTTGAAAGCTTGTAAGACAGTCACTTCTTACCTGTATTGTTCTTGTTAAGTACCGTGGAGTCGGTTCCAACTCATAGTGACCCTGCACAGGGTTTCTGAGACTATAAATCTTTACAGGAGCAGAAGTCCTCATCTTTCTCCCGTCTAACTGCTGACCTTGAGGTTAGCAGCCTGATTCGTAACCACTATGCTACCAGAGCTCCTTTAGAGGAGCATTATAGCTTGGCTTTATAGGCCCCTCCATTTTGGGTAGTCAATGTCTATGTTGCCCATCCCTGTCAACCCTGTGTACCAAGAGGGGTGTGGGAGTGATTCTTGCTGTAAAGATTTGTTCCCTTTTTTGAGCTACTACATCCATAAGTAAGGAGATCTGGTAGCATAGTGGTTACAAATCGGGCTGCAAACTGCAAGGTCAGCAGTTCGAAACAACCAGCTGTTCCGTAGGAGAAAGATGAGGTGTTCTGCTCCTGTAAAGATTTACAGCCTCAGAAACCTTGTACAGGGTTGCTATGAGTCAGAACTGACTCTACAGCACACAGCCACCACCACTACATACATAAGTATAGGTAATTGTAGTGGGTTACTCTTTTTTCCCCCCTCTTTCTTCTTCTAGTCGAGTTCTGATCACGCAGCCATGCAAGCCAGATCAAGTGGGTACTATCTGCAAGTATGGGTGTTCTTGTGCATCTCCCCTCACTTCATATCAGCTGGGCACTTCACTCTCC
>NW_006408576.1:235150-236273 GCF_000296735.1 Chrysochloris asiatica
TACTTAACAAATAAGATTAATAATATTTCATTGTTAACATGAAAGATGTCTTTTTGACTTACATGAAATAAAGACCTTCTGTAATACTTCTTTTTTCCTCTTCAAAAACATATATGATGTTATTGGAGAAATAAAAATCATGGTTGAAAACCTTACTTATCATTTTCAACCTTATCAACATTTATTTCTCAAAAATCTTTTTTTAACTTTAGGTAAAAGTTTTATAACATAAAAGGTGGGGTAGTTAATCTTACATTCCAGGAACATAGGTAGTTAATCTTACATTCTAGGACCATCAATGGAGAAAAGCACGAGTGGAATGTGGGACCCTATCCAGAGAAGTAGTGACACCAGACATGGAGAAATAGAGCAGCTGAGGACTCTAGACTCATGAAAAAGGGGGCAGGCTTGCAGAATGTGCCTTTGAGTTGTTTGTTGTTGTTAAAAACCAGTTGTTTAGATGATTATAAAATTCCTGAGTGTTTTTGTGTACATAGGGAAAAAATAAAACAAAAACAGAGGGAATATAAGCAAATACTGTTGAATGATGATGCATGGAGGGAATTGTAATCATTGCAATGAAATGAAATATGATAGGATGAGGGCAAAATTGATGTTCTCCCATGTAAACTATCACTTAATTCACAATAAAAGTTTGAAAAAAAATATATATATATATACAAATAACTCTCCCTCTCAAAAAATCTTATTTAACTTATAAAATATTGATTTCTTATTATACTTAACAGTCATTTCAGACATGCATTTTCTTCTCAAAAGTATATTCTTGATGTAGATATGGATTCACATATCAGTTAAAAAAGTATTTTACTTCTTACTTTATGAACAAATGAAGAATGAAGCAAGACTCAAAAATAGCAGCCCTGGTCCCTCTCTTCTTTTGATTTTCATGAAGAATTTATTGATTTTTTATGGCTGTTGGAAAACTGAGTGGTAGATGTTTTCTATCATTGTTGAGACCATAAATATAAATTTATCAGAACTTTATTGAGGAGAATTTGGCAATTTAAAAAAAAAGGAGTTTTTATATATAGCCTGGTACTATGGGTTAATGTGCTCAATTGCAAAGTCATTATGACCCGCTAGTTCAGTGGTTCAAGCT
>NW_006408576.1:245238-254843 GCF_000296735.1 Chrysochloris asiatica
GGTTTGCTCTGAGGGCTCCTGACCACTTGCCTTAATGGCTCCCAGGTGAACAGCTTACATGTTCTTGTAGTAATCAATCGGACCGCCATTATTGTTTCAGATTTTTCCTTCTGGTGTTTCATTCACGAAGTATCTTCTGTTCTTCTAGCCACTCCAGGCTGGTCTACTCAAATAGGACATCTTTTCTACTCAGATAGAACCAACCAAAAAGGATATTTACAACAGATTTCAGGGGCAGAAGTCTTCCCTCTCTTGGTAGGTCATTGCCATTTCCACATCCGTGGATCACTAACCTCTACCCCTAGGAAAGTTTGATATCAAAGGGCTTGGGAGACGGATTTTAGTTTCTACTCCTGTGTAATTTAGTTGCTTATGCTGCTACATATTTCTATATGATTACATGCTTAAATATATAATATTTATACTTTAATGATCCACTGAAATTCACCATGTGCTTCACTGTCCCCTTTTGCCATGCTTATTCTTTGCTCTATGCTTTCATTGGTGTTTTTCTCCCTGTTGTTCTTAAGTGCTGTTGAGTCAATTCTGACACACAGTGACCCCACGTAGTGTTTTCAAGGAACAGCTAGTAGGTTTGAACTACCAACCTTATGGTTAGCTGTACAGTGTTGATCTTACAGCACCACGTACTGCCTTTTAATCTAAATATACTCATTCCAGTGTTTACTCTAGATTTTTCCAAAGACTAATATTTAAAACATTAAAATTTATGAGCCAAGGACAGTTATGATCATTTAATCTGAATTTCTTATTTATAAAATGCAGACTTGTTTTATAAACAAGAAACCTGAGTTTCTTAATTATAAAATGCAAACAATGGATCCATTTGGGGGTTCCACTGTAAGAATTTAAATGTTGAATTTATAATCAGAAGATCTAGTAAAGTTTTGTAGTCTTTTGTACCACAACTATTTAACATTGTTTTAGCTGTTTTTATTATGCCCTTTGTATTTGTTTTTCAGTAAAGTGTTATACATATAAAAGAAAAACTTAGAACAAATGTCTCCCACAATTGATTAAAAGTATGTTATTTTATAATAACAGAAAAGGATTTGCTCACTCATCAGGTACACCAAAATGATTAATGGAATCTGAATTTTTCATTCTGTTAATGTCTCAGTAGGAAAGAGAAAGAGTAATATAAAATGGAGAAAATAGCTGATGGTTATTTCAAATAAAATTTTGGGGAGAAAACAAATCTGATTTTAAGTGTATGAAACTGATGTTTAGGAGAAAATGCAGGTTCAATGCTGTTTTATTTTATGATGTACCTTCTTTTTATAGCAGTAATGTAACCATATTTAAATATATATGTAAAATCGAGAAGACAAAAAGAAATATAGCCTTTAGTAATGCAACCATCACTAATACGTCAGTCTAATTTTTAAAGCATTTTCTTGACATGAGGTACTTCTAAAAGTTCATGGAAAATTCCATTTTCTTTCAATTTCATTCTCCTATGAGCTGTTTGAAATCCCCTCATATTTACATGGAATCCCTGGATGGTACAAGTGTTTAGTGTTTCATTACTAGGCAAAAGATTAGAATACACCTAGAGGTTCCTTGGAAGACAATCCTGGTTTTCTGCTTCCAAAATAACAGTTTTGAAATCCTATGGAGAAGTCTGTACACACATGGGGTTGCTGTGTAGTTAGATTCAACTGCATGGCAACTTACAACAATGACAAATATGGTTACATAGTCAGTTGCATGGAATCCTGGGTGGCGCTGTAGAGTAAGCACTGGAATGTTCATCGTGATGTCAGCAGTTCAAACCCACCAGCCAATTCTTGGAAACCCTATATGGCTAAGACTTGGGATCAACCCAGTGACATTTAATAATAAATCAGTCATATTTATACTATAAATCCATCATTTACCATCAAGTTGATATTCACTCATAACAACTCCATGTGTGTTAAAGTAGAACTGTTCTCCATAGAGTTTTTAATGACTAATTTCTAAATTGCTAGTACTTTCATCAGAGGCATCTCTTGGTGGATACATTTTTACAGAAGCCAAGTTTAGCCAGAGTTAAGGGGAGAAGGGGGTTCTGCATCTGGGGAGTTGTTGATGCTAAAAATTTTCAACTTCAGCCTGAGCCTTTCTTAAAAATTGGTTACTATAGAGCAATTGGGCCTTACAATATCAATTCAGTTGACTCATAGTGACCCTTTGTAGGGTTTCTGAGGAGCAGCTAGTGGGTTTGAACTGTGGATCCTGTGATTCAGTCTTACAGCACTACACCAGGAGTTCAGGGCAATAATAAAAAAAAAAAAAAGTATTGCTACAAATTCACAGGATGCTTTATTAAACAAAACTATCAAAATGTAAAGCTATTGTTTCTTGGTGTATCCTTCATTTAGGTCTATACAATTCACCTCTCTAAACTTCTCCCCAAAGAATTCCATGCATTTTTATTTAAACTACATCAAAACAACAGTTTTAGCATCATTAAGGGACTCAGACCATGTTCATTTAAAATTTTTCTTTGCGTTTTGACAACAGAGAGAAGTCTGATGAGACAAGATTAGGGCTGTAAGTGAGTGGAGTATGGTTTCTGAATGAAATTCTCATAGAGGAGCCTTTGCTACCATTGAAGAATAAGCAAGTTCATTGCCATGATGTAAAAAGTTCCTTGGAGCAACGTTCCAACCCTTTTCCTCATCAATGCATTTTTCCATTTCCTTAAAATGTTTGTCTGCTAAGAAGTCTCTGTGATTGTATTATGTCTTTCAAGAAAATCAATCAAAAATATCCCTTGGGTATTAAAAAAATGCAACAACCACTAAACAGTTGCTATAACCTGAACTGAGCTCAAAATATGTGTTGTAAATCCTAATTTCTGTGACTCTGGATATAATCTCATTTGGGAATGGGTTATCTTTGTTATGTTAATGAACAAGATTAATATATGCTATGTCTTGAGTCAATCTCTTTTGAGATGTAAAGGAGATTATATTAGCAAGGAAAAGAGGCAGAGATAGGAGAGGAGAGATGCCATAACACCTGAAGATCCTCCAATAGCAGAAGCTCAAAGACACAAGGACCTTCCTTTAGAATCAGCAAAGAAAGCATTTACTTAGAGCTAGTACCCTAACTTTGACCCTTTAGCCTCCTAAACTGTGAGAAAATAAATTTCTTTGCTAAAGCCAAACCAAGGGGGGGGTGGGTGGAAAGAAAAGAAAAAGAATTATGGTATTGACTAAGAATATTGAATAGACCATAGACTGCTAGAAGAACAAAGAACTCTGTCTTGGAAGAATTCCAGCCAAAATGCTCTTTAGAAGTAAGGATGGTGAGATTTTGTATCGTGTACTTTGTTTTTTGTGAAAACTTTTTATTGTGAATTGAGAGAAGGTTTATAGATAAGTCATCAGTTTTACATTCAACATAAATAGTTTTATCTCAGTGATTGCAATTCCCTCCCTCCATGCAACAACAGTTATCCTGCTTCCTCCCTGTGGTTCCTGTTTCCATTCCACTCACCTTCTCATTTGTTCTCAACTTTGTCCTTAGAAAAATGCTGCCCTTTTGATTGCCAATAATTGATCTTTCCATGGTGAGTTGTTGTATACCGCCCCCTCCCCCATATATGAAAATTGGACTATGAAGGTGGGTTTCTTTCCAGACATGAAGGGTGGTCAAGTGTCATAGTCTCAGGTTCCTCCAGTCTCTTTCTGACCAGTAAGCCCAACCTTTTTTTTTTTTTTTTTTCATTATTAATAATTTTGAGTTTTGTGCCACATATTCTCCCTCTCCCTTCTCTCCAGGGTCTTCTAATGTGATCCCTTTAGAGCCTTTGGTAGTGGTAGCTGGATACCATCTAATTCTTCTGGTCTCAGTCATGGAGACTGATGTTCACATATTTTGTTAATCCATTGGACTAACTGATTCTAAATATGTTCAATTCTCATCACTCTTCTCCCTTCCACACACAGAAAGACCAATAGTTGAATCTTAGATGGTGTTTGTGAGCTTTGAAAATCCCAGATGACAGTCACCAAAGTAGGATGTAGAACTTTGTCTTTGTAAACTATGTTATGCCAATTTACCATGGTGCTCTCTGAGACTATGATCCTTAGTCCCAGGTCTAGCAATTTATTGATTTAAGATGTTTGATAATATCTAAGAAGTTTTCATTATTTTCCCCAATGTACGCTCTACTACAATCATAGTTGTATTTACAGGAAAGATAAAGACTTTGTACAATAAACTCTTTGAAGCTATTATTTGTGGGTATACTTCCACTCCTCCCTTATATCCACTCAACCTATGTCTCTGTCCATGTATCTATTCACAAAACACTGTTGTTTCTACATTGTATGTATATCACTATTTACATCTATTCCATTTAGCCCTTGCATACCTCCCTGTATCTTCCTATATCTTCATCATTTTTTCTGCCAACTTCCCTTCTTCCTGTATATTGCCCTCCCTATCACTAGAGTTGGAGTCCTGGTGTGGCACTGTGGGCTAACGCACCAGACTGCAAAACCATTTGAACTGTAACGTCGGCAGTTCAAGCTCACCAGCTTCAACTCTGTATAGGGTTGCTATGAGTTGAAATCAACTTGACAGCACTTAACAACATCACTAAAGTTAATATGTGCCTCCCTTCTAGCCAATGAATTACTCTTCCTTCACTTCCACCCCTGGTAAACTGTCAAATGTTTCTTTTGTATGAAAACCTTTCTTGAGTACTTGCAATAGGGGTTTTGTACAATATTTGTCCTATTGTGATTCATTAATTTTACTCCAAAGAATGTCCACCAGTTTTATTCACGTTATGAGGTATTTTGCAAATTCATCATTATTCTTCAGCATTTCATAGAATTCCAATGTGTGTTTGTACCAAATTTTGTTTATCCATTATTCAATGGATAGACATTTAGGCTGTCTCCATCTTTTCATAATTGTGCATATTGCTGTGATGAGCATTGCTGTGCATATCATGTCCTGGCTCTTATTGCTTGTGGTGATAGACCAAGTAGAAATTGCTGGGTCATATGGTATTTCTATTTCCAACTTTCTGAGGAAGTACCATACCATTTTCCAGAGTTTTTGGACCATTTTACAGTCCCACAAGCAATGTAGGAGTTTCCCAGTCTCTCCACACTCTTAACAGTATTTGTTGGTTTCTGTCTTTTTGAACTTTGTTATTAATACTGAGATGGTATCTCATTGCTTTGATTTGCATCTCTCTAATGGAGTCCTGGTGTGGCATTGTGGGTTAATGCGTCAGACTGCAAAGTCATTTGAACTGCAAGGTCAGGGGTTCAAGTTTACCAGCTGCTCCTTGGAAACCCCATACAGGGTCTCCATGGGTCGGAATCGACTTGATGACACTTAACAACAACAACAATGACTAATGATCATGAACATTTCTTCATATGTTTGTTTGCTGTCTAAATGTCTTCCATGGTGACATGTCTATTCATGTCCTGTAACCATTTTAGAATTGGGTTGTTTATCTTTTTCTTGTAGATATGTTGAGTTTTCTATAAATTTTAGTGAGTAGTCTCTTTGCTGATATGTCGTTGCTCCCTTTTTACTCTTTTGGCAAATGTTTTGATGTACATAAGGACTGAATTTTTAGCATGTCCATCAACTCTACTATCTTCTATATCTTTGTGTTTATTTTTTTAGTTATGTCTGACAGTATATTTTACCATATATTAAAGCCCCTAGAGACTCCTGGTGTGGCACTGTAAGATAAGCACTGGGTTGTGAACCATAAGGTGGGCAGTTCAAACCCATCACTTGGTGATCAGAAACCCTAAATAGGGTTGCATTGGGTTGGAACCAACTCTATGAAACTTAAGAACAACAACAGCAACAAAGCTTCTAGGATTGTCCCTTATTTTTTTTTTCGTTGATGATCATTATAATTCCAGGGTTTACATTTAGATATTAAATCCATGTAGAGTTTGTTTTGTATATGGTGTGAGATATGGATCTTTTTTCACTCATCTATAAATGGATTTCCAGTTTTGCCAGCACTATTTGTTGAAGAGACTATCATTTCCACATTTAATGGGTTTTAGCCCTTTGTCAAAAATCAGTTGACTGTATGTGGATGGATTTACTTCATGGTTCTCAATTCTTTTTATAGATCTATTTATCTTTTGTTGTATCAATACCAGGATGTTTTGACCACTATGGCTATGTAGCAAATTTTGAGATCAGGGTGTGAGAGGCCTCCAAATTTGTTCTTCTTAAGCAGTACTTTGCTTATCTGAGGTCTCTTTCCTTTCCATATAAAATTTGTAATCAGTTTTTCCATCTCTTTAAAGAATGATTTTAGAATCTGGATTGGGATTGTGTTTTATCTATAGATTGCTTTGGGTAGTATTGACATTTTCACAAAGTTAATTCTTCTTATCCATGAGCATGGTATATACTTCCACTTTTGTAAATATCTTTTGGGTTTCTTGTAGTAATGTTTTGTAGTTTTCTTGGTATAGGCCTTTTTTCCCTCTGGTTAGATTTTTTGCTAAGTATTTCATCATTTATGTGGCTATTTTAATGGTATTGTTTTCTTAATTTCCTTTTCAGAGCTGTCTTTATTGGTATAGAGGAATCCAACAAATTTTGTATATTGATCTTATACCCTGCCACTTGGGTGAATCTTTCAATGAGTTCCAATGATTTTCTGGATGAGTCTTTGGGATATTCTATGTAAAGAATTGATGGAATAAAAATTGAAAGAAAGTGAGGCAGGACAGGAGGCACTCATCTATGTCAAGAAATTTGGAAGATAACTATCTGGCTGACTGATTGGAAGAGATCTGTATTTGTGCCCATTCCAAAGAGAGGTGATCCAATGGAATGTGGAAATCATCGGACAATATCTTTGATATCCCTGGCGAATAAAGTTTTACTAAAGGTAATGCAGAAACAGCTGTAAGAATACATTGACAGAGAGCTTTCAGAGGTTCAAGCCAGAATCAGAAGAGACCGTGGAATGAGGTACATCATTGGTGATGTCCAATGGATCTTGGCTGAAAACAGAGAACATCAGAAAGATGTTTACCTGTGCTTCATTGACTACACAAAGTCCATCGATTGTGTGGATCATGACAAGCTATGGACAACATTGCGAAGTCTGAGTATTCTGGAACACTTAATTGTACTCATGAGGAATCTGTACCTGGACCAAGAAACAGTTGTTCAAACAGAACGTGGGAACACTGAATGGTTTAAATTAAGAAAGGTGTGTGACAGGGTTGTATTCTTTCACCATACTTATTCATTCAACCTGTATGCTGAGCAAATAATCCGAGAAGCTGGGTTCTATGAAGAAAAACGTGTCATCAGGATTGGTTTTCCTTTGTAAGTAACTTTTCATTTTCCCCAAGCTGCTTTCAGAATTATTTCCTTATCGTTTATTTTTAGTGTTTGATTATGATATGTCTTAGTGATTTTATTTTGGGGTTTATCCTGCTTGGAGTCTGTTCATCTTTTTGAATGCCCATATTCTCATTTTTCATTATGTTAGGGAAATTTTCTTCCAGCTGCTCTTCATTGATCTTTTTTGTGCTTATCTTTGCCTCTTCCTGTTCTAGAATTTAGATCACCTATAAGTTATTTCTCTTCATGTTTTCCCACATGCATCTTAGGCTTTCTGCAGATTTTTTTCATTCTTTTTTTCTGATTTTTCTTCTAGCTTACTAGTATTGAGAGATTTGTCTTCAAGCTCACAAATTTTAGCTTTCATTGATTCAAATATACTCCTTTACCCTTTCTATGTATTGCCCATTTCTGATATCGTATTATTAACTTTCTGGATTTCTCTTTGTAGGTTTTGTATTGTCCTCAATCCTTTATCTATTTTGCTTGATTGTTCTTGTAGTGCTTTTCTGAATTTTTCCTTCTTTTCCTCAATCTTTCTGCCAATTCTCTGAAGGTATCTAAATATCATTCTCCTGAATTCATTTTCATGTAGGTCTAAAGCCCCTTTTTCCTTAAAAACACTTTCTAGATCTACCTCTTGGTCATTTTTTTTTTTTTTTTTTTTTGAGTCATCCTGTCTTGTTTCTGCTTGTGAACAGAAGTGTTTGCTGCTTTTGAGACATCACGGTGTTATATTTATATTAAGTTGATGATGGTATGTCGGTATATTCTTAGGCTATCACCAATTATCTCCTTGTGGATGTGATCAGGAGAGGGGCTGTGTACCATTCTCTGTTTGCTGTTTGTGCATTTCAGTTCAGGGTGGATTGTGATGTTGGTTGTTGTTATTGATTTTGTGTATGACAGCTGATTTTGGTTCACGCCTAATTGGTTGGGCTGCAGAGGGTATGACTGTGGTGGGGCTGTATCACTGCAGTTGCAGTCTCCTGTTGGGTGAGGCAAGAAGAGAAAATATACCCATAAGAGAGAAGGAAAACACACAAACAAACCATCAAACAATAGCAAAAAAGAAAACAGTAAAGAAAAAACAAAAACAAAACAAGCAATGGTTTTCTCTCCACCAATAAGCAGTACTCTTCTGTGCCACATACTGACCTTTTACCTTCATAGCCACCCAAGAATATTCAAGATGGCCACCCTTAGTCTGACTGGTTTGCATAGATCACCAATCTCTTTTCTTTCCTTTTAAAACTTTTTCTTCCTTCTTCTAGTAAGAGCTAGTCCAGAGCTGTCCAGGGCCAACTTTTCAGATTTGCAGCAGGGCCCACCCAAGTGGGGTTATTGTACATAGCTCCTCCCTCCTTTAATGAGAAACAAAACTGCAATGCTTACCTCCATGCAGCTCCAAATGCAAGGAGAGTTGGGAGCTTCCATGGAGGTGTACATGAATAGAAGTTGACCTTGCCTCTGGTCACCAGAGGAGTATGGGAAAAAAGAAAAAAATCTAATTTTGTCTAAGCAAGTCACAGGTAGGTTTCTGTAATGCGAATATGTTTTCTTGTCTCTGAAGCCGCTCACAAATGCTCAAGATGGCTGTAGCAGGTTTGGTTGGCCACCACAGCTCAGGAGTCATTCCTTTTTTTGCCGTGTCTGCTCAGTTTTCTCTCCTAGTACACATTCAATCCACTTCTCTATACCTTCATCTAAATCTCAGAGTTCTAAGACTATCATCTGTATCTGTTGCATTTGGTTTTCCAGACTTTGTTATAGAGGGTCCATGCAGCCTTTCTGCTTAGTCTACCATCTTTCCCCACCTCCTGTCTCATGTACCTTAGACATGTTACTAAGAGGTTTCAGGCCCTGAAGGAGGACATCATCCTCTGTAAAACAGGACATCAGCAAAGAAAAGAAAAATATTCAATAAAACCCAGTTACTGAAACAACAGACTCAAAATAACAACAGTTGTGAGTATAGTACAGGACTTGCCAGTGTTTTCTTCTGTTGTACATGGAGTTGGTATGAGTCAGAAAAAAACTATGGCATCTAAAACCAGCAATACACACATATATTTATATGTATCACATATACATTGCTGTCATTGTGTGCCATTAAGTTGGTTTTGATTCATTGTGACCCTGTAGAGGGTTTCTCAGAGAGATTGGTGGATTTGAAGATCTTTCATTTAGGAGTTCAATGCTTATCCTACAGTGCCACACAAGGGCTCATA
>NW_006408576.1:254968-264040 GCF_000296735.1 Chrysochloris asiatica
CAACTCACTGTGACCCTATATAGGGTTTCTGAGGAGCAGAGTGAGCTTGAACCTCCGACTTTGCAGTTCAAATGATTTTGCAGTCTGGCGCATTAACCCACAGCATCAAACCAGGAGTTATATATATATGTGTGTGTGTGCGTATACATACTATAAATATATACTTATATACATAAGGTGGTTTCATAAATTTCATAGATAAGTGGAATTAAATGATAATAGAATTTTCTATGATGTTTTTAAAGCCCCCCCCCCAGATTTGTATTAAAAATATTTATTTATCCCTTCATAACATCTGGCTTTTAAAATTGTTATTTCAGTAGTGACTCAGCTATATTATTTTACTAACAAAATATATGTAATGATTCTTCCTTTATTTTGCATTAGTACTATAACATTTTTCATCTTTCCTGATATAAAAGGCTATTTTAAGCACACTGCAGAAAAGATCACATAGAGAAAAGTGAAAAAGAAAAGCTCATTAGAAAAGAATATATATATCCTCAAATAATCTTTGCACTGATAGTTACTTTATCTTTTTATGTTTCTTAGAAATGTTTTGGAAATGGAGTAAATTAGATGTATGTAGGGAGGAGGCAATGTTCCAGAGTGAGCTTTGTGTTGGCCTCAATATAAAGAACTAATGAATTGTGTTCCTAGTAGTTCTACAAACTCAAAGAATAAGAGAACATCCATGTTTTTAAGATCTATAAGCTTGTTGTTGTTGTTGTTAGGTGCCATCGAGTTGGTACAGAACCATAGCGACCTTATGCACAGCAGAACGAAACACTGCCCGATCCTGGGCCAACTTCACTACTGTTGCCTCTATCTTTAAGATTGAGTTGTTTTTATCAAGTCAGACTATTAACATATTTTTCATAGAAATAAAAATAAAGGAGTTCTTCCTGTGGCACTGTAGAGCAATGCAGCACAAATAAATGGTTACAATATGTAAGAAGAAGAAAATCATAACAGTATGACCCACCCATATTAAAAAAAGAGAGTTAGTTTCCTTCAAGAGGACAATATTGGGTATTATATAGAATCTGGGGTAGTGTGCAGAGCTCTCAAGTATCAGCCATGGAGGTAAAACATGTAAACTTTATTTTTCACATTGTCTATAAATTATTGACAATAATCACTGCCCTGTCTTCTACAAAGGTGCTGCTGTTGGTAAGTGCCATCGAGCCGGTTCTAACTCATCATATATAGGGTTTCTCGTAATAGGGTTTCTGAGGAGCAGCTGGTGGGTTTGAACTGCTGGCCTTGTTTGTGGTTCACAGCCTAGTGTTGATCCTTCAGCACCACACCAGACGATGCTAGGAGGGTAGAAATTAGGAATTATATGAGATGAGGCATGCAAAAATAATTAGAAAATTCTAAAAATGTATGTTAATAAAAACTAATATTATAAAAGTCACCTGGATTTCTTTCTAGACAATTCTATTTAACCAATTTTTTTTTTTTTTTTTTTTCTAGTTAGCTCAAGAAACCCTGGATTTTTTTAGGGTATCTCTACTTTATACAAATTCAATTTTGAAAGTTTGAGAAAATGCCAGATTATTTCTTTTTCTTTGCTTTAATGTTTATTGATGTTACAGTGGAATGGTTTTCAAATTGAGTTTTCTAATTTACCAGCCAAAATAGTGACCTTCTGGTGTGGCACTGTAGGATCAGCATTGGATTTTAAATCACAAGGTCAACAGTTTAAACCCACCAGCTTCTCCTCAGAAACACTATACAGGGTGGCTATGAGTCAGAGTTGACTCTTAACAGCAACAATAAATTCCCAGAAATCCATCACTTTTCTATTAGTTTGCCATACAGTGGTAGTTTACATGTTGCTGTGAAGCTAGAAGCTATGCTACCAACATTTTGAATACCAGCAGGGTCACCCATGGCAGACAGACTTCAGTTGAGCTTCCAGACTAAGATGGACTAAGAAGAAGGAGACGCAGACTACTTCCTTTTTTAAAGTTTTTATTGTGAATTGAGTGAAAGTTTACAGAGCTGGTCATCAGTTTTACATTCAACAAATCATATAATTTGTTTCATTACAATGATTATAATCCCCTCCATGTACCATCAGTTAACAGTATTTTTCTCTATTCTTCTTCGATCTCTCTCTCTCTCCCTTTTTTAACATTCAGGCATATATAATAATTTACACCACCAAAGGGCACATTCTGCAAGTCTGCCTCCTGGCTGCCAGCTCCCAGTCTCTCTCTTTCCATGAATCTAGAGTCCTCAGCTGCTCCTTCTCTCCATGTTCCCATCAGCAGACTACGTCTTAATGTTTAGCCACTGAAAAGCTTATGAAGCAAGATATAGTGCTGAACTATCATTAATATTACAAGCAAGTAAAATTTTGCTGAAGATAATTAAAAAATGGTTGTAACAGCACATTAATAGGGAACTGCCAGAAATTCAAGCTGGATTCAGAAGAGGAACAAGGAATATCACTGCTGACATCAAGTGGATCTTCACTGAAAGCAGAGAATACAAGAAAAATGTTTACTTGTGCTTTATTGATTATGCAAACTTTTTTTTGACTTTGTGTATCATGAAAAGCTATGGATAACATTGCATAGAATGGCTTTTCCAAAACACTAAATGTGCTGGTGAGGAACCTGTACATAGCCCTAGAGGAAGTTGTTCAAACAGAAAAAGGAGATACTGAATCCTTTAAAATCAGGAAATATAACAGGGATATATCCTTTCACCGTACTTACTCAATTGTTATGCTGAGCATATAATCTGAGAAGATGGATTATATGAAGAAGAAAGTGGCATAAGGCTTGGAGAAAGACTCATTAACTGCCATTTGCAGATGATACAATCTTGCTTGCTGGAATCAAAGAGAACTTCAAGTACTTTCTGATGAAGATCACAGACCACAGCCTTCAGCATCAGTTGCACACAAATATAAAGCTAACAAAATCTTCACAACTCACCCAGTAAGTAACATCATGATAAATGGAGAAAAGATGGAAGTTTTCAAAGACTTCATTTTACTGGAATCCACATCAACACTCAAGGAAGCTGAAGTCAAGAAATCAAAGGATGTATTGCATTAGGCCAGTTTGCTTTACAGACTGCTTTAAAGTGTTCAAGAGCAAAGGTATCAGTTCGAGGATTAAGGTACACCTGACCCAAGCCATGGTATTTTGAACTGTCTCCTATGTGTTTGAATGTTATACAATGAACAAGGAAGACTGTAGAAAAAAATAATGTATTTGAGTTATGGTTGTTGGAGAAGAATATTAAAGATACCATTTACAGCCAGAAGAACAAACAAACCTATGTTGGGAGAAGTGTAGCCAGATTGTTCCTTAGAAGTCAGACTTTATATTTCATATCTCAGACATGTTATCAGGAGGGACCAATCTCTGGTGAATATCATCATGCTTGGTAAAGTGTAGGGTCAGTGAAAATGAAGAAGTTCCGCAATGAGATGGATTGGCATAGTGGCAGCAGCATTGGGCTCACATGTAACAATATTTCTGAGGATGGCTCAGGACTGGGCAGTGTTTTGTTCTGTTGTTTATTGGGTCACTGTGAGTCAGAGCCAACTTGACAGTACCTAACAACGTGCAGTGAGGAGCTACATCAGCAGCAACACAGAATACTGGACCAAGCAGGCTCAGGGGATGGTGCTAGAACTCTGAATCACATATAAAGGAATATTTCAAAGCTTGGAAGGCTTACAGCTAGGAGAATTTGTAGTAGAATAAAGAAATCCATTGCTTTCTAATTCAAGATGCTCAGCTGCTCTTCAGACAGCATAAGAGACGATTATACATGTGGACATCATCAAATGGAATACATAGAAGTCAAATTGACTACATCTGCGGAAAGAGATGATGAAAAAGCTCCATATCATCAGTCAAAACAAGGCCAGGGGCAGACTGTGGAACAGACCATCAATTACTCCTATGCAAATTCAAACTAAAACTAAAGAACATGAAAAGAAGTCCATAAGAGCCAAAATATGACCTTGAATATATCCCTCCTGAATTTAGAGATAATCTGAAGAACAGATTTGATACATTAAGCACTAAAGACTGAAGTCTGGAAGAGTTGTGGGATGACATCAAGAGCATCATACATGAAGAAAGCAAAAAGTCATTGAGAAGACATGAAAGAAGGAAAAGGTCAAAATGGATGTCAGAAGAGACACTGAAACTTGCTCTTCGGCGTAGAGATGCTAAAGCAAATGGAAGAAATGAGGAGGTCCAAGAGCTGAACAGAAATGTCAAAGATCAGCTTGAGAAGATAAAGCCAAATATTACAACAAAATGTGCAAAGATCTGGAATCAGAAAATCAAAAAGGAAGAACACGCCTAACATTTCTCAAGCTGAAGGAACTGAAGAAAAAATTCAAGCTTCAACTTTCATTATTGAAAGATTCTCTGGGCAAATTATTGAATGATGCACAAAGCATCAAGAGAAGATGGAAGAAATACATAGTCACTGTACCAAAAAGAAATGGTAAATGTTCAACTGTTTCAAGAGGTAGCATATGATCAAGAGCCAATGATATTGAAGATGGAAGTCCAAGGTACATTGAAGGAATTGGCAAAGAACAAGGCACCAGGAATTGATGGAATAAAAATTGAAATCTTTCAAGACAGTGAGGCAGCACAGGAGGCACTCACTCATCTCTGTCAAGAAATTTGGAAGACAATTATCTGGCTGACTGATTGGAAGAGGTCCATATTTGTGCCCATTCCAAAGAGAGGTGACCCAATGGAATGTGGAATTCGTTGGACAGTATCTTTGATATCTCATGTGAGTAAAGTTTTGCTGAAGGTAATACAGAAATGGTTACAATCATACATGGACAGAGAACTTCCGGAGGCTCCTGCCAGGTTCAGAATAGGCCATGGAACAAGGGAGGGACTAGTCGCTGGAGAAGGATATCATGTTTGGTAGGGTGGAGGGTCATAGAAAAGGAAGAAGACCTCCAGTGAGATGGATTTGCAAAGTGGCTGCATCAATGGGCTCAAGTGTGGCAAGGATAGTGAGGTTGGCCCAGGATCGGGCAGTGTTTTGTTCTGCTGTGCATAAGGTCACTATTATTAGTCAGTACTGACTCGATGGTATTTAACAATAACAACAACATAGGTGAAATAGATAGAGCTGTAGTGGTCATGAGTTTGGGTTTTAGAGGCTAATTTGTAGATGCAAATTCCACATAGGCCACATATTAGCACTGTTGTTGTTGTTGTTAAGTGCTGAAAAGTTGGTTCCACCTCATAGAGACCTTGTACAGGGTTTCTAAGGAGTAATGGGTGAGTTTGAACCGTTGAGTTTGTGGTTGAAACTGTTCTTTTGTCCAGTGCTTTATTCTGCAGTGCCATAGCAAGCTAATAGATATGGACCTCAACATTTTCAGGTTTCTATTTTAAAGAAATGTATTAACAAAGACTTTTTTATATCTTAGAATTACTATGCCAGAAACTCTCCTAGACAGTTGAAATGCATCATTAAACTGAGGATAAGAATCTCTCCCCAATGGGATTACAATAAAGATGAAAGTGAAAAGTATGATGTAATGTAAACATCTAGCCATTGTACTGCTGCCAACACATTGTATCTTATCTATTAAAGCTTCTAGAAACCAGTTTCCAGTTTAACCCTTGTTAATCACATTCATGTTGTTTTAAAAGTTTATGCTGCATCATGAGTCCTATGGGAGTCCTGGTGTGGTGATGTAGGATAAGCATTGGACTGCTTACCATAAGGTTAGTCGTTCAAACCCACCAGCCATTCCTTGGAAACCCTATACAGTATTGACATGAATTGTAACCAACTTAACAGAACATAACAACAATGAATCCTATGAGGTTAGAATTGCTTCTATCCTGGTCCTATTTGCTACTGAATATTGATTGTTTACACAGTATCTGGTGTATTACCTATTGCCATCAAGTTGATTTGGACTTACAGTGACCCTGTAGGACAGGGTATTACTATCACAGAGGGTTCCTAAAGCTATAAATCTTTATGGAAGCAGATTACTACATCTATTTCCATGGAGTAATTGGTGATCATAAACTGTCAACATTTCAGTAGCAGCCAAGTGCTTAACTAATGTGCTACCAAGGCTCCTACATTGTCTGGCCCTCAAAATATGTATGCAGCTGACTGATGATGCTTACTCTTAAAGCCATTCATGCATTCATTCACTCTTTCTTCAGATTTCATAAATATTTATTGATCAGCTTAAAAGTTTGCATTACTATCTTTGATCCCCTTATGAATTATGTGGAAAATCATTTTGATACGAATGGTTTTCAGTTGTCATGTTGACTCTGAAAGACACAAATGGCTGTCATGTTTTCTTCTCAGATGAGTTCAGGAAAATTAAAACAATGGACATCTGGGACCTGGGAGAGTAGAAACTTGAGACTTAGTTCTATCTATTCTACTATATCACATAGCCTCATATAGCCTTTCTTTAGAGAAAAAAAAGTTTTTCAAAGTTGTTCTAGCATCTTGGTGATTGAACAATTTACTAGAAATCTTATTAACCTCTTTATCATATTTACAAATTTACTGTGCTCCTTGCTTTTGTTAATGTGATCACTAAGTGTCCCTTGATATAGGCCCAAATCCTTAATGTTATCTCTAGCCACCCCTTTCTTCTGGTTTTGTCATGTAATAAATTCCAAATCTATCCAAATAAAGTTCCATAAAATTTGCCACAACTTTATCATCACTCCTTCTAAATCTATTATTATTTATGTCCTTATTGTGCCTGCATTTTTCAAAATAAAATTTCTTAAATATTTCTCTTCCATAAAGTACTGTCTCTCTAGTTTAATCTTAGTGTGCTGTTATAGCATAAGCACTGGACTGCTAACCACAAAGTTTGAGGTTCAAATACATGAGCTTCTCCTTAAAAACACTATCCAGGGTTCCTATAAGTCAGAAGCAACTCGATGGCACTTAACATCAACACAATATGTATATGTTAATTTCCCATATCATCTGTTGAAAACGTATTGATCAACTTTCAAGTTCCTTTAAATATTAACATAACTTGGCATTCAAAGTAATTCTCAGAGGTAAACTTTTGAACTTATATTTCTAATATTTTTCTTAATTGTATGCTTCAGCTAAATTAGACTGTTCACAAGTCTACATATCTCTCCCGCATGTTCCCTTTTTTGGAATGCACTTTCCTACGAAGTCCAGATTCTTTGTTTCCGTCATGAAATTTTTACTGATGCTTCTCTTTCTTTTCTGGTATTTAGTTATACTTTCCTTATAGCAGCTCTTTCTCTTTTACTTTATTGTTAATTGTGCACAATGCTAATTTATATTAAATCCAACTTAGTACACCTATCTCGGTCAGAACATGGTGCTCAGTACTTCTGAATTGAATGTGTTAATTCTTCTACTTCAATCTCATTTACCATTTTTGGCAGAACAATCACCAATGTTTAATGGATCTTTGTTGCTACGTTTTAAATGCCCAATCACAAAGCTGTGGGTACTTAAGCTAATCACGTTATAGCATGGTGATATAATTTGTGTCTCAGTCTCAATTGAGTACTAGTCAACATTTAAAGGCAATAAAAGAGCTTTACACAGATGCTTAGGATGTAGCTACCATGGAGACAGAATATTCTCTGATCCATCTCTGTTAAGAATGCCTTCAGAATTGCTGGTTATAGAAATGGATGTTTTTAGTCAACAGTGCATCTCAACAATCCAATGGAAGAAAATTCTATTTTCAGTATCACTTATTTCTGAAGCATCAACTATTTTCATTTCCAAAATCAGTTGTGTTACCACCACATTAAATCTGCTATGAAATAAGAGTGTCTGCCAACACGTGGGCATTTGGCTAATTATTGCCTTTTTATAAAGAATATATTTTAATTGATGCATTCTTCTTTTGTATAAGTCATTAATGATGTGTTATTCTGGCCTTGTAATGTCTACTTCTGCAAATAGTGTCCTTTTGGAATTATAATAAATGGCATTTGAAAAGTGTTAATGCCAATATCTGGTTATCCCAAGGGAGAAGGAACTAATTAAAGCAGGCATGAACACCCTTATAAGCCACATGGATATAAAGTGAAATTTGAGTAAGTAAGGAACTATGAAAAGTGAAAACTTGAGCTTTTACATTTAGTTTTAATAGAGTTGCTCTTCTGAAGACTTTGGGTCATAGAGATAATAGAGATTTTTCATTTTTTTTTTTTTAAAACCTTCTCATTTTTTTTTAAAAAGCAATTTTTCTGTTCACAGTGAAGACCTGGAAGGAAAATAGCCCCTAAGTGAACAAGGTATACTTAATTTTATGGAAATTTTGCAATTAAAATTCAAAATGTGAAAAGTAATAACAAAGAACAATTTAATTTATATAAAATGGCATCTGTATTACTCTTGCGATTTAATAAAGTATTTAAAGATATAATGTTCAAGCTTAATATTTTGATTCTTACATAAATCCTGGGCAGAAATAGAAATATGCTTTATCTTTCTTTCATTATTGCAGAGACTGAGATGTGGACTGTCAGTGATTTGCACAAAGCTTTGTGATTTCTACTGAGTGAAGGAGTCAGAGAAATCTAATTTTATATCCTTTGTCCCAATCTGCAGACTTCTGGTGTGGCACTGTAGGATCAACACTGAACTGTGAACCACAAAGTCAGCACTTCAACACACCAGCTGCTCCTCAGAAACCCTACACAGCATCGCTATGAGTCAGAGCCCACTCGATATCACTTAACAACAACAACAATATCACAATCTGTGGGATTGGGATGACTCCATACAATAAGCACTGGACTTTGAACCACAAGGTCTACAGGTCTACGGTTAGAATGCAACCACTGCTCTGCAAGAGAAAGATGAGATTTTCAATTCTCATGAATATTTAAGGCATTGGAAACCCTATAGAGGGTTGCTATGAGTCAGAGAAAACTCAGTGGCACTTAATAACAACAAGACATCTTTTTTTTTTTTTTTTTATGTTTTACTGTGAATTATGTGATAGTTTACATGGGAGAACATTAGTTTTATATTCATTCTATCATATATCATTTCATTGCC
>NW_006408576.1:264140-293969 GCF_000296735.1 Chrysochloris asiatica
CTCCGTCTCTGCCTCCATCTCAGGCATCACTGCTTCTCTGGGTAGGGTCCCACTCTCCACTCTTCTCCGTTGATGGTCCTAGGAACCTCTGCTCCTAGACTGGAAAGTTAATCACTCCCCTCCTTGCTATAAAACATCTACCTTTACATTTCCAACCTTCACAATCAGTCCTGATAACAATTATTCACTGTTGTATCACAAGAGACCCATCTGCATTTCATTTCATCAGCCCCACCTAAACAGATTGGATACTACTCACTGGAGATTCTACCTTCCTCCAGGCCCTCTGGATCTAGGTTCCCTCCTGAAAGCTTGGAAGCCAGTCACTTCTTGTCTTTGTAGCCCCCCACCCCCATTTTGGGTAGCCAATGTCCAAGTTGCCCATCCCTGTCTACTCTGTGTGTGGAGTGGGTGGGAATGATTCTTGCTGTAAAGATTTGTTCCCTCTTTTGAACTACTGCATCCATAGGTGTAGGTCAACTTCATCAAATTGTATCAGATTATTCTTTTTTTTTCCTCTTCTTTCTTCTTCTGGTTGAACTCTGATCCTTGAGTCATTGAAGCCAGGTCAAGTGGGTATTATCTGCAAGTGTGGGTATTCTTGTGCATATGCCCTCTCTTCTTATCAGCTGGATGCTTCACTCTCCGCTCTAGTCCTCTGTAGCTATGTCACTGACTCTGGGCCCAAGAGTCCCCAGGTCTTGCCACACTGCTGGCCAATCAGGTCTTCACCCGGGTTCACAGAAGTCTATTGAACATTGTAGGGCTTAGCTCACCGCGTCATTGCTGTTTTTCCTTCATTTCCCCTTATCGGTGACAAGCGTGGTCACCAATCAGAACGTGTATTCCCACTGAGTCTTAGTCTTGGAAGGGGGTTTGCACTGAGGGGACCCGACCACTTGCCTTGATGTTTCCTGGGCAAGCAACTTGTTACTTCTTGTAGTAACAGTTGGTCTGCCTCTATTGTTTTGTACTTTTCCTTTAGGTCTTTCTTTCAAGAAGTATTTTCTGTTCTTCTAGACGCTTCAGGCTGTTCTGCTCATCCTTTTAAGTGGAAATTTCCCATCTCTGGAGATCTGGATGTGGTTCAGGCTTCCACCTATAGTCTTATGTATTGCAAAGGCTCCACAGGAAGCCTCCTTCACTGGACATATTGTAGCCCCATTTTAGGTATTACAATCAGTTATAGGTAGAAGATGGATTTACAAGCTTTCTATGGTGATGTTTCTGGCTATTCCTTTCTCTCTCCCTCCAGTGTCTATTTTATAATATAATGCAAGGAAAACCAAGATTCAAAAGACAGCCAAGCATTTTAACATTATTCCCCCCATTTTTACCCATCCCAACCATGTCTTAATGTCTGTATCCCGGAGCCCTGTTGTTCCAAGGTTGTGCATACATCATTATTTACCTCCGTCCCACTTAGCCCATTCAAACCTGCCTAATTGTTCTCCCATCTGCTTTACAACAAAATATCTTAATCCGAACCTGTGAAGTCCAATAGTCAGACCCTTGACACTAAATGAAACAAAAGGGAAACTGGTATGGTGGTTGCAACAATGGACTCAAATATCTGGTTGCCTGGGAGGATGGTGCAAGGCTGACCAAGGTTTCTTTCTGCTCTATATGAGCTTGTTAGGAATTGTAGTCAATTTGACAGGGACTAACAATAGGATTCTTGATGTGGTGCTATGGGATAAGCGCTGAACTGCTAACTGCAAAGTCAACTCTTCTAATCTACTGGACAATTCTCAGAAACCTATAAAGGGTCACTATGAGTATGAAGCACCATTCGTTGTCAGTTTGTCATACTGTGGTGGCTGCATGTTGCTGTGATCCTGGAAGTCATTAAGGGTATTTAAAAACCCAGCAGTGTCACCTGGGGTGGAAGGTTTCAGCTGAGCTTTCAGACAAAGACAGACTAGGAAGAAGTAGCTATAGACTACTCCCAAATATTTAGTCACTGAAAACTTTATGAATAGCAAGGGAACGCTCTAATCACCAGCATATTGAATATTGAAATATGATGAAAACCACCAGAATATTGTCAGATACAGTGCTGTAAGATGAGCCCCTCATGTTGGAAGGTACTCAAAAGACGACTGTGAAAAAGCTGCTTCTCACAGTAGAGTTTATCTTGATGACACAAATAGAGTATAACCTTTGGAACCTTCATTTGCTGATGGGGCTTTACTCAAAATGAAGTGAAACAGCGGTAAACATCTGTTAATTATCAGAACATGGAATGTATGAAGTATGAATCTAGAAAAATTCGAGATTGTCAAAAATGAAATCGATATCCTAGGCACTGGTGAGCTAAAAAGGACTGGTATTGGGCATTTTGAATATGACAGTCACATGGTTTATTATGCCAAGAATGACAAATTGAAGAGGAATGGCATTGCATTCATCATCAATAATATCATAATAAGATCTGTCTTGAAGTACAATGCTGTCTGTGATAGGATAATATCCATACATATACTAGGAATACCAGTCAATACCATTATTATTCAAATTTATGCACTCACCACTAAAGTAGACAAAGGTGAAATTTAAGGATTCTACCAACTTGTTCAGTCTGAAATTGATCAAACATGCAATCAAGATGCATTGATAATTACTGGTGCTTGGAATGCAAAGTTTGGAATCAAAGAGTAAGGATCAGTAGTTGGAACATATGGTATTGGTGATAGAAATGATGCTGAGATCACATGATAGAATTTTGCAAGACCAATGACCTCTTCACTGCAAATACCATTTTAAAACAACATAAAAGATGGCTAGGCACATGGACCTTACCAGATGGAATACACAGAAATCAAATTGACTACATCTGTGGAAAGGGACTGTGGAAAGGCTCCATATCATCAGCCGAATCAAGGCCAAGGGCAGGCTGTGGAACAGACCATCCACTGCTTATATGCAAGATCAGACTGAAACTGAAGAAACTTTGAAAGTCCACAAGAGCAAAAATTGACATTAAACCCAACCCACCTGAATTCAAAGATCATTTGAAGAACAGATTTAATGAATTAGATACTAATGACTGAAAGCCAGAAGAGTTGTGGGATGACATCAAGAGCATCATACTCGAAGAAAGCAAAAGATTATTAAGAACAAGAAAGAAGGAAAAGACCAAAATGGTTACTAGAAGAGACTCTGAAAGTTGCTTTCCAGTGTAAAGATGTTAAAGCAAATGGAAGAAATGAGAGATATAAGAGCTGAATAGAAAAAATTTAAAGGCAGCTCAAAAAGACAAAGTCAAGTATTATAATGAAATGTGCAAAGACAGAGTTAGCAAACCAAAAGGGAAGAACATGCTCAGCATTTCTCAAGCTGAAGGAACTAAAGAAAAAATTCAAGCCTTGACTTGAAATATTGAAGGATTCTATGCGCAAATCCTGGTGTGGTGTTGTGGGTTAATGTGCCAGACTGCAAAGCCATTTGAACTACAAGGTCAGCGGTTCAAGTTCACCAGCTGCTCCTCAGACACCCTATACAGGGTCACTATGGGTCGGAATCAGCTTGACAGCACTTAACAACAGCAACAACAACAAAACATGGTCAAAATAATGAATGATGCAGGAAAGCATCAAAAGATGAAAGGAATAGACAGTCACTATAACAAAAAGAAAAGCTGATGTTCAACCATTTCAAGAAGTAACATATGATCAAGAACCATTGTCAATGAAGAAAGAAGTCCAAGGTGCATTGAAGGCACTGGCAAAGAACGGGAATTGATGGAATACAAATTGAAATCTTTCAACAAACTGATGCAGCACTGGAGGCACTCACTCATCTATGCCAAGAAAATTGGAAGACAACTAGCTGGCTAATTGGAAGAGATCCATATGTGTGTCCTTTCCAAAGAGAGATGACTCAATGAAATGTGGAAATCATCAGACAATATCATTAATATTGCATGCAAGTAAAATTTGCTAAATCTAATACAAAAACTGCTGCAAAAGTGCACTGGCTTCGATGGCTAGATGATCAGAACTCGACTAGAAGAAGAAAGAGGGAAAAAAAGAGTAATCTGCTACAATTTGGTGAACTTTACCTATAATTATGCACGTTGTTGTTGTTGTTATGTGCCGTGGAGTTGGTTCCGACTCACAGTGACCCTGTACAGGGTTTCTGAGGCTATAAATCTTTATGGGAGCAGAAAGCCTCATCTTTCTCCCATGGAACAGCTGGTAGTTTGGAACTGCCAACCTTCCACAACACTACCAGAGGTCCTCAAAAAAGGGAACAAGTCTTTACAGCAAGGATCACTCTTACCCCCCTCGGTACTCAGGGTTGACAGGGATGGGCAACATAGTCGTTGGCTACCCAAAATGGGGGGTAATAAAGGCAAGAAGTGACTGGCTTACAAGCTTTCAAGAGGGAGCCTAGTTCCAAATGGAGTGGGGGAAGGTAGAATCACCACTGAATGATTTCCAATCCATTGTGACCCGGCTGGAGAAAGGAAATGGGATTAAGATTCTTGTGGTACAATAGTGAATAATTGTCATCAGGTCTGACTGTGAGGCTAGGAAATATACAGGTAGATGTTTTTTGACAAAAGGAGGAGAGTGATTGATTTTCCAGCCCAAGAGTGGAGGTCCCTGGGACCATCAAGTGAGAAGAATGGAGAGTGGGACCCTACCCAGAGAGGCAGTGACGCCAGGGATAGAGACAGAGAAGATGACGTGGACAGATGGAGCGGCTGGGACACTGGACTCAGAGCGGGAGAAGGGCTGTGTGCTGGCAGTTAGTTGGGTCTGTGTGGTGTACCCTTTGGGGTTATATGATGATGCATGGAGGGGACTGTAATTATTGCAATGAAACAAAATACGATAGGATGATTCTAAAGCTGATGTTCTCCCTTGTAAACCTCACAATAAAAACTTTAAAAAAAAAAAAAAAAAAAAGTACATTGACAGAGAAGTTCCAGATGTTCAAGCCCGATTCAGAAGAGGATGTGGAATGAGGAATATGCTTGCTGAAGTCAGATGGATCTTGGCTAAGATCAGAGAATACCAGAAAGATGTTTACCTATGTTTTATTGACTTTGCAAAGTCTTTCAATTGTGTGGACCGTGATAAACTATGGACAACAGTATGGAGAATGAATATTCCAGAACAATTAATTGTGCTCACAAGGAACCTATATATAGACCAAGAAACAGTGGTTCTAACAAAGCAAGGGAACACCGTATGGTTCAAAATTAGGAAAAGTTTGTTCTAGATTTATATTCTTCACCATACTTATTCAAACTGTATGCAAAGCAAATGATCCAAGAAGCTAGATTATATAAAGTAAAACATGACATCAGAGTTGGAGGAAGACTCATTAACAACCTGCGATACGCAATCTTGACTGATGAAAGTTAATAGAACTTAAAATATTTATTGATGAAGAACAAAGATCACAGCCTTCAGTATGAATTACACCTCAATGTAAAGAAAGCAAAAATCCTCACTACTGGACCAATAAAAAACAACCATGTAAATGGAGAAAAGGTTGAAGTTGTCAAAGACTTCATTTTGCTCAGATCAACCATCAAAACTCATGGAAGCAGAAGTCAAGTAATCAAACTACGTATTGCATTAGTCAAATCTGCTGCACAAGACCTCTTTAAAGTGTTCAAGAATATAGATATCAATTTGAGGTCCCAAGCCATGGTATTTTCAATAACTTCGTATACATGTGAAAGTTGAACACTGAATAAGGAAGACCCTAGAAGAACTGATGCATCTGAGTTATGGTATTAGAAGAGAATGTTAAAAGTAACATTCACTGTCCGAAAAACAAACCAGTCTATCTTGGAAGAAGTACAGCCAGAATGCTCTTAGGAACCCAGGATGGCCGGGTTTCATCACTCATAGTTCAGACAGGAGGGAACTGTCCCCGCAGAAGGATATCATGTTCATTAAGGTGAAGGGTCAGAAGAAGAGGAAGACCCCCAATGAGATAGATTGGCACAGTGGCAACAGCAATGGGTTCAAGTGTAGCAATGATTGTGAGGTTGGTGCATGACCAGGCAAGGCTTCATTCTGTTGTGCATTGGGTCATTATGAGTGGTACAACTTTGAAGGCACCAAACAACAACAACAATGAGTAGAAACTTACTCTATCGCACTTAACAGCAATAGCTCTCATTCATTAAACTGAAAACCAAATAAGGTATTCATTAAATTGATTATGGCACATGAATACATTAGACTTCTAATGTATGTAGCAATTAATTTTGATATTTCCAAAGAAATTTCAGTATCAAGATAGTGTGTCATCAATTATAGATTTTATCCTTTGCATCTTTTCCTTTTGGGCATATAACTTCCCTTACCTGGGTATCTGGTGTGGCACTATAGGATAAGCATTGGACTGCTAACCATAAGGTTGGTGGTTCAAACCAACCAGCTGCTCCTCCTTGGAAACCCTATACTAACTTGACGGCACTTAACAACATCGACCTAATAAGGCTTCCAATTGCAAACCTTCATCTTTCCAGCCTCAGGATCTGAATTAATAGCCAACATAGACAATGTCTTTAGACACAGAGGTTGATTGTTCTAGGGGGGACATCTGTCCCAAATAGAGCCATTTTGAGTTCTTTGGAGGACTGATATGGAGAAGTGGAGACAGGCAGGAAGGTCTTTTTGTGGAATATTTTTGAATATGTGCTGCTGGTTGCCTTATTTGTCACCCCATAAAGCATTATATCTAAGCATAAAGCCAACCCAAGAGAAAACAGAGCCAAGATATTTGATGGAAGAATGCTGTGAACTATAAATGAGTTATGAAAACCATTTATGAAATTTAATTCTAATTTTGTACCTTGATAAGCACACACAAATAGATGTACATACACACAGTCAAGAAGGAAAAACAATGATTGGATGTAAATACACTTAGAAGGTATTAGGTTACTATGTTGTAGATTTAATGTGTAATTTTGTAGAATATTTTTCTCCTTTGATGCAGTCTGAATTTTTGCACAGTGAGTATGAATTATTTTATAATTAAAAGTATTTTTAAAGGAATACTTATAAAGTGTAATTGTCTTCTTAAAAGAATGTAGAACTACATGAATACTACTGTCTGCTAGATATTAGAGCTGTGCCAATCCATTCACTGGTGAATAGATGTTCATTTTGTCTAGGCATTTTGGTAAAAATACAGATGGGTACTTGCCATGGTGGGTGTACACCAAGTTGGTTGGTCCAAAGCTGTTTCAATTTCTCTCAAAGGTACGCATTAGTAGTTTCTGTGTTTTGGTTGCCTCATTTTTCTGGTGCTTTTTCTGGAAAAGTATTCTTTCATTTCCTATTGCTGCAAGCAGATGAGACTCCTAACAACCCTCCTCTCTTAGTTGCCTGGGACACTGCTTTGTTATTTATAGTGGTATGAACAAGAACTGAACAGAAGTGGCTTGCTCACCTTACCTGCCTTCAACCCTGCTTGATGTCTCTTTTTTTTACAAATTCATAGAAATTTTTATTAAACAAAAATGCAAAGTTATTATGTCTCGACATATTTTCCATCTAGGTCTGCATACTTCTGAAGGTGGTGTTCTCTCTCTAACCCTTCCCCAAAGCATTCTGTGCTATTCCCTGCCTGATGTCTCTTGGAGCTGCTATGTGTAGCTTAGGTGGCTTTTCATCCATTGCACACATCCAGCCTCTGCTGGGGATACTCATTTAGTAGAGGAAGCCTTACTTCATTCCTGGGGAACTGAGCTGTCTTTGTTATAAAACTGTTGAACTACTGAAGGTAATCATGGCCTGTGTGTAACTTTGCTGACATTGTCCCAGGAGGGAAAGGATAAATATGACTTTTTCTCCTGTCTTTTCATTAAAAATTTGGGATGACCTATTGAAGAACTTAAAGCATCAAGCAGTCAGATTTGCTGGCTCATTGTATCATGAAGAATTAGAATTATGAATCCTAACTCAGATTAATGCATTCCCTTATACCTACAGTATGTCAAATGTTTCATAAGTCTATGGGAAGTCAGTGGTCAGTAAAGCAGATGACTCTTACCTCCTCTCCCACAATATATAGTGTAGTGGGAAATAGGCTAACTCAACAGTTAATCACTAGTTGCTAAATTCAAATGCAATAAGGAGCTTTGGTAACCTAGTGGGTTAGTAGTCTGACTGCAAGTCACGAGGTCAGCAGTTCGAAACTACCAATCACTCTGAGGGAGAAAGATGAGGCTATCAGCTCCCATAAAGATTAATAACCTCAAAAACCCTTTACAGGGTCGCTGTGGGTCAGAACCAACTTGATGGCACTTAACAAAAATAACAACAATAAATCAGAACTGACTCCACGGCATGTAATCACCACCATTAAGCATAAAACAACTTGACAGAATTTCAAAACAGCACATTCTCTAATCCCAGACTTCATATTATTTGACCTATCAGCAGCATCTGAATCATTTAAACACTATTCTCCTTGATAGACTTTTCCAGATGATTCCTAGTTTACCACATTCTCATAATCTTCCTTCATCATTATCTGTTTCTTTGGGGTCTTATTTGTTGCTTCATTTTCTTTCAGGTCTCTGAATGATGAGAATTCCTGGAACTCAAGTATCTTGTTAGGGATCAAGTGGTATTTCCCCAAAATATATGCTGGAAATCTTAAACTCCTGTACCTGTTGATGGAATCCCATTTGAGAGCAGGATTTCTTTTTCATGTTAATGGGGCCATACACCCTAAAGAGTGTACCTTGGAGTTATTAAAAAAGCAGATGAGACGCAGAGAAGGAAGCACAAATGGAGAGGAAAATACATGAAGGTATAGATCACCAATGAAGCATGAAAGAGGCTAGGAAAGAGAATATATCACCAATGAAGCATGAAAAAGACTAGGATCTTCTCCCATCACCAAGAAAGAAAGAAGACTTTCTTCTAGCTCCAGTTCCCTGGATTTAGACATTCACATTCTAAACTCATCTGACAGTTTGTCACACTGTGGTGGCTTGCATGCTTCTGTGATGCTGGAAACAATGCTACGTACGGGTAGTTTACATACTAGCTCTGGTAGTATTTTGTTGTTGTTGTTAGGTGCCATCGAGTGAGTACCGAATCATAGCGACCCTATGCACAGCAAGCAAGGTTGTGTCATCTGCATATTGCAGGTTGTTAATGAGTCTTCCTCTAATTCTGATAACACGTTTTTCTTCATATAACCCAGCTTCTTGGATTATTTGCTCAGCATACAGGTTGAATAAGTGGTTATGAATTGAGCTGCTAATCTCAAGGTCAGCAGTTCAAAACTATCAGCTGTTCCATGGGAGAAAGATAAGGTGTTCTGCTCCTGTAAAGATTTATCGCCTCAGAAACCCTGTACAGGGTCGCTATGAATCAGAACCGACTCCACGGCACACCACCCCCACCAGGGTCACCCATAATCGACAGGTTCTAGTGGATTTTACAGACTAAGACAGACAGGGAAGGAGAGGCAGACAACTTCTGAATGATTAGCTACTGAAAACCTTAAAATAGCAGCAGAACATTGTCAGATATAGTGCCAGTATTGACCCCCTCAGGTTGTAGGGCACTCAAAATATGACTGAGGAAGAGCTGTCTCCTTAAAGCACAGGTGACCATATTGACATGAATTAAGCAAAGATTTCAGGACCTTCATTTGTTGATGGGGCACAACTCAAAATGAAAAGAAATAGCTGTAGCTATCCATTAATAGTCAGAATGTGGCATGTACAATGTAGGAATCTAGGAAAATTGGAAGTTATAAAAATTAAATGAAATGCTTAAAGATCGATATCTTAGGCATTTGTGAACTGAAATGGACTGGTATTGGTCATTTTGGATCTGAAAATCATATGGTTTACTATGCTGGGGGAAAAAATGAAAAGGAATGGCATCATATTTATCATCAGACAGGATATTTCATGATCTATCTTGAAGTACAGTACTGTCAGTGATAGGATATTATCCATATGCCTACAAGGAAGAGTACTGTACTTGTACAGAGCTGTAAGATAAGCGCTGGACCACAAGGTCAGTTTGAAATGCAAGGTCAGTTCTAACCATTAAGTTGTTGACTCAAACTCACCAACTGCTCCCCAGAAACCCTACACAGAGTTGCTATGAGTCTGAACTGACTTGACAGCACATAACAACTACACCAAGTAAGCCCAGGAGTCCTGATAGTGTAGTGGATTATGAGCTGGGCTGTAACCACAAGGTCAGTAGTTTCAACCACAAGGTCCACCAGTTGTTCACCAGTCGCTGATGCTGGTGGAAACCCTATACAAAGTCGCTGTGAGTTGAACAATTGGATGGTACTTAACAAAATCATCAAGCAATCAATCAATATGTGTCCTGGTGTGGCGCTGTAGGCCAATGCACTGGTCTGCAAAGTCCCTTTGAACTACAAGGTCAGTAGTTCAAGCTCACCAGCTGCTCCTTGAAAACCCTGTATTGGGTCATGATGAGTCAGAACCGACTTGACGGCACTTAACAACAACAATACATACACACACACACACACACACACACACACACACACATATATATATATGTAATGCTCCTAATCTTAATTAAGTTTGATTAATGTAACTTTTCCTTTATGATTGGTGCTTTTAGTTTCCTCTTGTGTCCTGTCAGATGTTCAAATGTGTGACAATGATATGGATTCCCCATATTCTTCCTTTGGTAAATTTGTCTATCTTTGAAAAGATATTACTGTTGCTGTTAAGTGCGACTGAGTTGGTTTCCACTCATAACAAACCTATATAGAGTTTCTGTGGAGCATCTGGTGAATTTTAACTGCTGACCTTGTGGTTCAAAGAGACCTTGCATTATCTGGCAGTACCACACCAGAACTCTGTTATTGTTGTTGTTGTTAAGTGCCATCGAGTCGGTTCCGACCCATAGCGACCCTGTACAGGGTTTCCGAGGGTGTAAATCTTTACAGGAGTAGAAAGCCTCATCTTTCTCCCGTGGAGCGGCTGGTAGTTTCGAACCGCTGACCTTAAGGTTCACAGCCCGATTCGTAACTCTACCCTCTCTTAATTATTGCAGCTTTCTAGTAAGTCACAGTATCAAGTGCAGCAAGCCCTCCCCATTTCTGATTCTTTTAGAAAATTGTCTTGTCTGTACATGGATTTTGAATTTAATATAAATTGCCAAATCAAGTTTTTTTGTTTTGTTTTGTTTTTAAGCACATGCAAACACCAATCATGTTGGCATACTATCTGATATTTAATTGAAGATACAGATGTATTGATTTCTTGACACCATTGAGTTCTCCTTCCATTATTTTTCAATTCACTAAATAGTTTTTACTAATTTTCTGATTATTTGTCCTGTACAAACTTTTAATATGTCTTCTAGGCATTTGATGTTTGTGGTGTTTTTTGATGCTATCATATTTTCTATTGTTTCTGGTTTATAGAAATAAAATTTGTTAAAAATTTTGTCCTTGTGTTTAGCAAATTTCATAAATTAATTTGTTAATTAAAATTGCTTCCCTCTAGTTTTTTTTTTTAATTTTTCATCCTCCATAGTTTGTCTTCTGTAAATAATAAAAAAGTATTTTTCGTAACTCAATTATTATACTTTCATTTTTTAAAATTATCTTTTGAATTGTGTAGGACTTCCTGTATTCAATACAATGTTAAAAAAAAATGGAGATGGTAGACATCCTTCTTGTATTATTCTCAATTGCATAGAAAGAGTAGTTACCATTTCATCATTTCACTAAGCTTTTTTTTTTCTTTTTTCTTTTAGATACCTTCTTCTGGTTATACATTTTCCTGTAGTATTTGTTGAAAGATTTAAAAATTATGAATAAATTTTATTAAATAGTTTTTATTTCTCTATTGGGTTTCTTTTAACATATATGTTTCCTACACAGCTTAGAAAGGGTTTTTCCTGCTTAGTAGAATATGAAGTCCACATTTTATACCAATGACAAAAAAAATGTCAGAAGCAGAACTTTTGACAGACATACCCCAATGATTATGTCAATAGCGTAGTGTCTCATCTTCTCAGACACTTTCTTCAGAATCAGTGGCTGCCCCTAGGGGATAAGTGACTGCTAAAGCCAGGTTCAACTATTTGGGCTTCCTACTACCAATCATTTGACCCTACAATTATTCATCGTCTCTGAGTTCTCTGATCTCTGTATTCTGTATTTTTAAAATTTTTATCTCTCCTGAGTGAAAGAATTGGTAAAACTATTTAAAATCTTCCCATTGTCTTAAGATTAGATTCAAAAGTTGCAAAAACCTTACATACTTCTTTAATTCTTTGCTACAGGTATAACTTATTTGTGAATTCATAAAGCACTTCAGACAGAGATAAAAATAATTGAACACAAGAAGGCAAACATTTCTGCTTATAGAGTATCTTTTGAATAAATACCATAGTAAATTTAAATGACAAATTTAGTCTACATAAAACAGCACCTGTTAATGTCATGTTGGGCTCAGAAAAAAATGGGAAAAATAAAAGTAATAAACTTTGAATTTCAGAAATTTGTATTTTCATCTCCTAATTCTGTCATAGGTTAGTTTTGCATTCTCAAAATATGGGTAATGATGCCTAAATTAAAAGTTCTTCTGGTGTCACAGTGGTTAAGAGCTCGGCTGTGAGTTTAATGATTGGTAGTTCAAACCCACTAGCCTCTCTGAAGAAAGAAAAACCTGCTGGTCTGCCCCTGAAAAGATGACAGCCTAGGAAATCCTATGGAGGAGTCCTATTCAGGATTTTGAACTAGTCCTTCCAGGTTCAGGAATGACTGATGAAGTGATACTGGAACAGACCTAAATTTGTCAAATATGGGTGCACCAGAACAATAATTGGGAGGGGAAAAGTATGTGTCAACACTCTTCTATAAGCTTAATCTCCATTTAGAAAACAAGAGCAATGTGTGCATTACATAGCAGTCAAGTCTCTTGACAAGCATAGGTGAATATACTGATACCTAGCTCAAAGATGGTGGCAACTGTGCCACTTTGAATGTATGTTCCTCTCTGCAGTCTTGGCAATAATTTTGAACACTTTAAGGAGGTCTTTGCAGCAAATTTTCCCAATCACTCATACGAAGCTCCTGAAAAAGGTTACTATGCCTCTTCTAAATATTTCATTCCAGGACTTCGATCCATAATTTTTTCCATTTCTTTTATGATTTTGGTTATCATTTTGATTTTGCTCTGATTTTTCTGGTTGTGCTCTGTCATTTAAGGTCACTCTGATTCATAATCTATTTGACGGCATACAACAGTGTCTAAATCACTGTTTTGAGTGATTTAATGAGAAAATGAATTTCAGTGTGATTTGTACAAATATTTAAAATGAGGAATTTTAAAATACTTTGTTTGGATCTAAGAAAGCATAAAATACAAAAGGCTGATAATTTATTTTACAATAGATTTGCTTCCATGTAAAGTAATTGTATCTTCTAGTAGTTTTATCTACTAATGCTTTTATATTATTGTTGCCATTAATTTTTTTCCAACTCATAGTAATCCTGTTGCTAAACCGAAATGAGGGTTTGCCGCCTGTCACTGTAGTCAATCACAGAGATGGGGAGAGATCCAATCCAAGCTTTATTAAGATCCAATCCAGCAGTCTGGAAGACAGAGAGAACAATTTCTCAGAACCATCCTGCCCATTCTGAAGGGCAGACACATTATATAGGGTAAATTACATTTGGATGTACACTTAATCTATCTTGACATCAAGATAGCATTCTTTGGGAAAAGGAAATAATAAATCAAAAAACTTCCTTAAACATTTTATCTTTAGGGTCTCAGCTGCTTAATTCCTGAGATAACTATCTGGGTGGGTGTAAGCATGTCCTATTCTCCTTCTAGGACTACAAGGGCATCTTAGCTAATTTATAAACGTCCTCATTTGAAGGGTCCTCATTTGAGACTTAATGAGTAAACCGATTCAATTTTGTTTAGGTCAGTAGATCCATGCTATCAATCCTAGGTACAACAAAATGAAACACTGCTAGTCCTACACCATCTTCACAGTATTATTATCTTTGAGCCCATTGTTGTAGCCAGTGTGTCAGTCCATCTCACTGAGGCTTCTTTCCAGTTTTCACTGACACTCTCCTAAGCATGATGCCCTTCTCCATGGATTGGGCCCTCTTGATAACATGTCCAAGTTACATCAAAGTCTCACCATCTTCCTTTGTAACAAGCTTTCTGGCTGTACTTCTCAGATCTGTTTTTTGTTTTTGTTTTTCTGGCAGTCCTTGTATAGTCAATATTCTTCACCAATACCATAATTCAAAGCATCAATTCTTTGGTTTTCCTTATTTATTGTAAAGCTTTCACATACATATGAGGTAACTGAAAAGTCTATAGCTTGGATCAAGTACGCCTTAGTTCTCAAGGTGACATCTTTGCTTTTGAATACTTAAAGTGGTCTTTTGCAGCAAATTTGCCCAATGTAATCCATCGTTTGATTTCTTACCTGCTACTTCTTTAGGCCTTGATTATGGAATGAAGTACAAATAAAAACTTGGACAGGTTCAATATTTTCTGCATTTATTATGACGTTGATTATTGGCCCAATTGTGACCATTTTTTTTTTTTTTTTTTAAGTTGGAAACCATACACAGGGTCCCTATGGGTCAGAATCAACTCGATGGCACTTCACAACATTAACCATAGTGAAGGGTATTGTCTTTGATCTTTGTCAGTAAGTACTTCAAGTCCTCTTCACTTTCAGCAAAGCATGTTACAGTATGAGTATTGGAAAACTGAGCCTATAGTATTTTGAAATATATTAAATCAAATAGTCAGGCTTAATTTTTTCAAAACATGGCATTGGTCTGTTGACAATAAAATTATTGAAGAAAGTTATTGTATTCTCCACTTCACCTGAATCACAGATATCAGATCATATATTGCTTCGGTGAAAAAATACTTAAGATCTGATGATGATCTATGTGGAGGGAAGTATTTACACAGTAAATCAATTTGCCATAGCAGTTTGGAATTTTCAAGGGAACAAGACTAAATAAAAAACTAGAGCTATTTTCTTCATTTCTATTATTTCAGTCTTTTGCTCTTTTTCTTTAATTCTGGGCAAGTAGTACAATTATAGAAAAAAAATCATTTTGCTAAATGTTTAAAAATATATAGTAACTATCCATAGGCAGCTTTGTGCTGAGAGATTGACATGTGATTTAAGATGAAGTGATGAATTATTTTAATCATTTTGAGTTTATGAATTAGATAGTATCTAGCCCTAGAACTTTGGTGAATATTCTAAATATCTTCTATCTTCTTATATTCTGTTGAAGAACAGATGATTCATATCATAGTTGACTTGTTTGGTTTAAGTTTCTATGTTTCTAATTAAGCTTCTTGGATTACCAAGGCAAAATTCAGTCCAAACATAAACCATTATATTTTCAACTCATTTGGGTGAGGACTCAATGAAAATAATTACCCTTTACATCACTGATCTATTCAACAAATACTCTGTACCAGGCACTGGTCTTAAGTATTAGAGACAAAAGGAGAAAAAGTCCATCACTGCTGTTGAGAACAAAACTCATGGTATATACAGTCAAACAGGATATTGCATTACTATAAAATAACTATGATAAGAATAAATCCAGGATGATAGAAATAAATGAGGGAGAGAAGCCCAAAGCCAAACCAATCTTGGAAGGAGTGAAGACTGTTTGTGTAGAGAGTTAAGATATGAAGAAAAAAGTAGTTATCTAAGCAAAACAAAAAAAGAGCTTTCCATACAAAGTTTCACACCTTAAAATACTACAAGAGTAATTTCTTTTAGAAGGATCAGAGTAAGGCTGTTCTCTATTGTTAAGTGCTGTTGAATCAGTTCCCAGTGATCACTGCCCAATATAGGGTTTCTGATGAGCAGCTGGTGAGCTTGAACCACCAATCTTCCAGTTCAAACAGACCTTGCAGTCTAGCACACTAACCAGGACACCAAAATTAAGTGTGGTGGTGGTGTGTGCCACCGAGAGAGTTCTAATTTATATCAACTTTGTATAGGGTTTTCGAGGCTGTTAATCCTTGGAGCAGAAAGTCTCATTTTTCTTCCTTGGAGGAATGGTAGACTTGAACTATTGAACTTTTGGTTAGTTTCCCAGCTTGCAATACATACACAGAGGTTAAATATATCTTAAATTTCCAAGTTTTCAAAAATACTCTACTACTCCATTAATTCTTGTTTCAACTCCTCCTCCTCCCCTTAGTATTGTACCTCACATCTTGTGGTTCTGTAATTCACTGCAGTATCTCACTGAACTCACAAACCATCAAGGAAATGGATCATGCAACTGTGGAGACTGGTGAATCATGCCAGGCAATAGGCCCATGGTTCAAGCCCCAAGAACCAGAGGTCAGACATAGACACATCAGATGTAGGATCCAGAGCAAGGGAGAAAACTTTTTCAAGTGTTATCACAGTCTCCCAAGTCTCATTTGATACTGCTACAGAGACACAAACAACCCAAGAAAGGGAAAAAGTTCTTATTTGGTTGGCTAAGCAAAGTAGTGCACTAGAACTCATGTTACCAAGATGGCTCCCTGAACCCTGGGTCAGGTGTCTGTTATTGATACCTGATTGGTTTTTCTCAGGATGATTCAACACAAAAACTAGTTTTTTGTGCACCCTCAGTTGGGATGTAGGAGTCACAAAGATTACAGTTTTTCCCACATCCAATGTGTTGATAGTGATTTTCTTTCAGCTGTATTGTGTCACAAGGTCAATTTGAGGATACATTGGTTGTTACTGTGCATGTTAGGTGTGCCAGATTTGGTCTCAGCCAATTCTTTGTCCCAAGACTTCTGGTTTAATTTTTATGTAGGAAGCTGGCAGTTTGCCTAATAAAGGAAGAGCTTAAAACAGGAGTTAGCTCTTGGTTTAACATAGATATTAAAGATGATGGGTAATTTTCAAACCACAACACCCAAAAAACTAAGGGTGGTAACTTGAGTCATGCTCTCTAGTAAGGTGGAGACTCAAAATACTTTACACTTTAATTCTACCTCATTATTGACAGTTTCTAAAAAAAACAAATCAAAATAAGCTTGAAGTTATCTTTTCTTCTGTGAGGTCATTATAATAAATTAAAGAATATTAATCTATGTAGCTTTACATTGCCAATTTAGTTAAAAGAACAGGTGCATAGTTAGGAGAAGTTGTTTACTTAGCAAGCAAGATGCTATAAAAGATCAAATTTTGCTCTGTTATTGAATACAGGTTTTTAGGCACATTTGAATTTTCTTCTATCATGTTTGAATAGTCAGGTTTAACATGGTGTGATGTATAATAATAAGCAAGTAAATTTTATATCCATATTTCTGAGAAATACAGATAGATTCACTTTTTGGTAGTTAACATGGCTAACATGGCATCTTCTAGACATCATAATTGCCCTAAAATTGAACCATTTCTTTCTGTTTAAATTTAACATATATTTCTACTCTTGTATCTTTGTGTCACACCATATACTGTTGCCTTTATTGCAAAGTTCATCACAACTGAGGTTGAACTTGGATTGATGACTTTGAACTATGGTGCTGGCAAAGAATATTAAATTTACTATGGATTGACAAAAGAATGAACACATCTACTTTGGAAGAAATACAGCCAGAGTACTCCTTAGAAGCAACAATGGTGAGGCTTCATTTCAGTTACATTGGACATGTTATTAGGAAAAACAAATACCTGGAGAAGGGCATCATGCTTGACAAAATAGAGAGTGAAAAGAGGAAGACTCTTAAGGACATGGATTAACACAGTGGCTGTAACAATGAGTTCAACTCACAGTCAAAGATTCTGAGTATGGAACAGGGGCATAGGACCAGGAAGCGTTGGTTCTGTTGTTCATAGGGTCACTATAATTCAGAACCAACTTCATAGTACCTAACAATAACAGTAACAACAATATCTGGGTCTTGACTCATGGCCATGTTATGAATAGTAAACTGGAGTAAGCCTCAGCCTAAATTTATGAAATGGGCTGAAAAAGGCTACTGATCCTTTACCAGTGAGGGTGTTCCTTTCACTGTCTTAGGCAGCTCTGGGAGCCACAATCTCATTCTGATTGTCCAGGTCTGTTCCCATCGTCCTCTTACAGACACAGAAGCTTCCGATGTGAATAATCTTATAGTTTGCCACTCACAAGTAGTGAATATATATTTACAATGTGTATATACATATTTATATTTTGGACAAAAATTTTAAAGACAATGTTTTTTTCTTAAAAAAAAAAAAAAATGGGTCTTGTAGTCATGATCTTCATCATAAAAGACTCCTGAGGATATTTATACACTGACAGAGTATGTGCAGGTGTTGGGCTTAGAAAGACACCTCTTAAATAGCATATTCTGGGCAGTCATCTGTTTCATTCAAGTTCAGCTCCAACTTTACGTGTAAGATAATGTGGCTGAAACAGAAAAATTGCAATGAGAATTTAGGTATAAATTTTCAGGACAAAAGTAAAGTTTTTAAAATGCTAAATGTAGATTTTGCAAAAGAAAATTTTTTAAACCAAAAGACAAAACAAAACAAAAATCCCCACTAGCTTGTAAATGCCATGTTTTTGTGATCATAAAGTGCTTTGGATAAAATGCAGCTGCATTTTGAAAAACTTTTGCTGCCATATTGTCAATCATGTAATGGACAGCAATTCAATTATATGTTGAATTCAATTGCTTCCAAAGGAAATAGTTTTCTAATTATTGAAGCCATCTTTTGATGATACTGGGAATTAAATCTTTTCAATTTCTTGTAAATGAAGGGTTTTTTAAAATAGAATTCTTGCTGAGTTTATGGAATCTTGCTTTTTTTTCCCTCTCTCTGAGTTAATTTAAAATTTATTTTTATGTCTTTCAAGATTTAAATGTATGAATGTAGTGGAAGTCATATTTAATTGAGAAGTCCGGGGGTGGGTGGGGGTGGGTGGGAGATTTCTAGTCTAGGTGAGAGGAGATTTATGTTTAGACTAACATACGACAAGCAAGTGTGATATATTTTTGATAAATACCTAGAAAGAAGACAAAAGGATAAGGAAGTCAAAGGTGATCAGATAAAGGGATGCCATGGAAGAATCACAGCTAATATAAGCACATTATTAAGGTTAGACTCTGGTAGCGTAGTGGTTACGAATCGGGCTGCGAACCTTAAGGCCAGCAGTTTGAAACTACCAGCCGCTCCATGGGAGAAAGATGAGGTGTTCTGCTCCCGTAAAGATTTACAGTCTTGGAAACCCTGTACAGAGTTTCTATGGGTCGGAACCGACTTGAAGGCACTTAACAACAACAACATTAAGGTTAGAAAGAAATATTTTACTGCTAACGTGAATTATATAAGGGATGTTGTACTTAACATCTTTTTGTTATATCTACTATTGATAAAATATTAAATATGTACACCTATTTCCTTTTTGTGTATGTCAACTTATGATAAAATAAGTAGGATAAAATATGTACACTACTCATCTGTCAGTTTGTCATACTGTGGTGGCTTGTGAGTTGCTGTGATTCTGAAAGCTATGCCACCAGTATTTTAAATACCAGCAGGGTCACCCATGGTGGGTAGCTTTCACAGAATTCCAGACTAAAACAGACTAGGAAGAAGAGGCAGAATATTTTTAAGCATGTAGTTACTGACAACCTTATGAAAAACAGTGGAACCATGTCAGATATAGTACCAGAAGATTAAAACATAATGAATTAGCATATAGAACATTGTCTGATATAGTTCTGGATGATGAGCCCCTCAGGTTGGAAGGCACTCAAAATACAACTAGGAAAGAGCTGCATCCTCAAAATAGAATAGGCCATAATGACGTGAATGGAGTAGAGCTTTCAGGACCTTCATATGTTGATGGGGCACAACTCAAAATGAGAAGAAACAGCTGCAAACATTTGTTAATAATCTAAACAAGGAACATATGAAGCATGAATCTAGGAAAATTGGAAGTTGTCAAAATGAATTGGAATACATAAAGGTCTATATCCTAGGCATTAATGAACTGACATGGACTAGTATTGGGCATTTTGAAATAGATAATCAGATAATTTACTATTCCAGGAATGGCAAATTGTAAAATGAATAGTGTCACATTCATTGTCAAAAAGAATATTTCAAGATAAATCTTGAAGTACAATTCTGTCTGTTATAATATTCATAAATCTACAAGGAAAACCAGTTAATACCACTATTATTTGCATATATACACCAACAAGTAAAGTCAGTGATGATGAAATTGAAGAATTCTACCAATTTCTTCAGTTTCAAATTGACCAAAAATGCAATTATGATAATTCCTGATGAATGGAAAGCAAAGGTTGGAGACAAAGAGGAAAGATCAATCACTGGAAAATATGACCTTAGTGATAGAAATGATGCTGGAGATCACATGATAGAATTTTGCAAAAATCAACAACTTTTGCATTTCAAATGCCCTTTTCAGCAACATACAAGGTGACTATACACATGGACTTCACCAAATGGGATATCCAGGAATCAAATAGGCTACATTTCTGGGGAAAGATTACGGAAAAACTTAATCTCATCAGCCACATGAGGGCCAGGGATCAACTGTGGACAAATCATTAGTTGCTCATATACAAGTTCAGTCTGAAGCTGAAAAAAATTGAAACAAGTACATGAAAGCTAAAATACAAACTAAATATATCTATCCCACCTGAATTTAGAGACCATCTAAAGAACAGATTTCATGCATTAGACACTAATGACTGAAGACCAGAAGAGTTGAAAGATGACATCAAGAACATCATGCAAGAAAAAACCAAAAGGTAATTAAACAACAGGAAATAAAAACCAAAATGAATATCAGAAAAGACAAACTTGATCTCGAACATATAGAAGATAAAGCGAATGGAAGAAATGATGAAGAGCTGAACATAAAATTTCAAATGGTAGCTCAAGAAGACGAAATCAAGTAATGAAATGTGCAAAGATTTGGAGTTAGAAAATCAAAAAATAAAGAAAATGCTCAATACTGCTCAAGCTGAAAGAACCAAAGAAAAAATTCAAGCCTTTACTTGCATTATTGAAGAATTCTATGGGCAGCAACTCAAGAAATAAAATGAGATATTACATTAGGAAAATCTGCTGCACAAGACCTCTTTAAAGTGTTCAAGAGCAAAGATGTCAGTTTGAGGACTAAGGTGTGGCTGTTCAGCCATGGTATGTTCACGTGAATATGAGGCACATCAGCAATGGTATGTTCATGTGAAAATTGGACAATGATTAAAGAAGACTGCAGAAGAACTGATGCATTTGAGTTATAGTTCTGTAGAATAATATTAAAAATATCATTGAGTTCCAAAAGAAGAAACAAATCTGTGTTGGAAGTATAGCCAGAATGCTCCTTAGAAGCCAGGATGGCTATACTTCACTCTCATACTTTGAACACATTATAAGAAGGGATCAGTCCCTGGAGAAGGACATCATGCTTGGTAAAGTGAAGGATCAGTAACAAAGAGGAAGACCCCTAATGAGATGGATTGGCACAGTGACAGCAGCAATGGGCTCAAGTTTAGCAATGATTGTGAGGTTGGCAAAGGACCAGACAGTGTTTCGTTTTGTTGTGCATAGATCACTATGAGCGGGTACCAACTTGACAGCACCTAACAACACCAACAACCATGGGCAAAACAACTGTGAGAATGGCACAGACTGGGAAGTGTTTCCTTCTGTTGTGCATACGGTCACTATGAGTCAGAGCTGACTCAACAGTACCAAACAACAACAACATAGGTAAAATATTGAATGACGCAGACAGCATCAAAATAAGATGGAAGGAATACACAGAATCACTATATCAAAAGGAAATGGTTGATGTTCAACCATTTTAAGGAGTAGCATATGATCAAGAATCGATAGTACTTGAGGAGGAAGTTTCAATGTGCACTGAGGGCATTGCTGAAAAATGAGTCTTCAGGAATTGATGTGATACAAATTGAAATATTTTTAAAAAGTGGTGCAGCACTGAAAATGCTCACTCATTATGACAAGAAAATTGGCAGACAGCTACCTATCCAACTGATTAGATGAAATTAATATTTGTGTCCTTTCCAAAGAAAGGTGACCCAACAGAATGTGGAAACTTCAAAATATCATTATCATCACATGCAAATAAAATTTTGCTGATGATAATTCTAAAATGGCTGCAACAGCACATGGATAGAGAACTGCCAGGAATTCAAGCTGGATTCAGAAGAGGATGTGGAACTAAGCATATACATTGCCGATATCAGATGAATTTTGAATGAAAGCAGCGAATAAAAGAAAGATGGTTACCTGTGCTTTATATTTATTGGCTATGAAAAGGTTTTTGATTGTGCAGATAATGACAGTTTATGGATAACATTGTGAAGAATAGGTATTCCAGAATACGTAATTGTGCTCATGAGGAACCTGTGCTTTGACCAAGAGGTCGTTATTCTAACAGAACAAGGGGATACTGAATGGTTTAAAGTTAGAAAACATGTGTGTCAGGGTTGTATACTTTCACCACACTTATTCAATCTATATGCTAAGTAAATTGTCTGAGAAGGTGAATTATATGAAGAAGAACTTGGCATCAGGATTGGAAGAAGATTCATGAATAACCCATGATATGGAGACAATACAACATAATGTGCTGAAAGCAAAGAGGACTTGAAGTACTTACTAAATAAGATCAAAGACTACATCATTCATTGTGGATTGCAGCTCAATGTAAAGAAAACAATAATCCTTATCAATGGACCAATAAATAACATAATATATGAAGAGATTGAAATTGTCAAAAACATCATTTTTCTTGGTTCCACAATCAACACTCATAAAAGCAGCAGTCAAGAAATCAAATGACATACTGCATTAAACAAATCTGCTGCCCAAGTCTTTTTTAAAAATGTTAAAGACGTAAGCTATCAGGTTGAGAACTATGGTGTGTCTGACCCAAGCCACAGTATTTTCAATGGTCTCATATGAATGTGAAAGTTAGACAATGAGT
This sequence comes from Chrysochloris asiatica, assembly GCF_000296735.1. Taxonomy (NCBI): domain Eukaryota; kingdom Metazoa; phylum Chordata; class Mammalia; order Afrosoricida; family Chrysochloridae; genus Chrysochloris; species Chrysochloris asiatica. The sequence continues at coordinate 287,148 of NW_006408576.1, forward strand.
AAGAAAGATTATAGAAGAATCATTGCATTTGAGTTATGGTTTTAGAGAATAGGATTAAATGTACCATGGACTGCCAGAATAATAAACAGATCTCTGTTGAAAGAAGTACAGCTAGAATACGCGTTAGAAGTCAAGATGGTGAGACTGCATCCCTCATACTTAGGACATATTATCGGAAGGGACCAGTCTCTGGAAAAAGTCATTGTGCTTGGTAAAGTGGAGGGTCAAGGAAGAAGAAGAAACCTGCCAACAGAATGGGCTGACACATTGGTCTCAAATGTGTAAGTAACAACAACTGTGAGGATGGCTCAGAACCAGGCAGTATTTTATTCTATTGTGCATAGAGTAGCTATGAGTCAAAATTGACTAGATGACATCTAATAAGTAAAACAATATATCCAGTCAAAATGTAATATTTTTATGGAGGGAACTGTGAGAACAGATATGAAAGATATGTTCTTTTTCTTAGGAAATCTTCAGTCTAATAAAGAGATGGCGTAATCTATAGCTAACACTGACGTGGCACTGTAGGATAAGCAATGGATTGCTAGCCATAAAATGGTGGTGGTTACGACTGTGGGCCACCAAGTCAGTTCTGACTCATAATGACCCTGTGTAGGGTTTTCAAGGCTGTAAATCTTTACTGGAGCAGAAAACCTCATCTTTCTGCTGCAGAATGACTGGTACAATTGAACAGCTGACCTTGAGTTTAGCACCATAGCTCATAATCCACTATTTTATGGTTCAAATCCACCAGCCACTCCTTGGAAACCCGATATGAGTAGCTACAAAGCCGAACTGTCTTGACTTCACTTACCACCACCAACAAAACACTATTAATGGTCACTTGTTGCTGCTGTTGCTGTTAAGTGGCTTCGAGTTGGTTCCCACTCACAGTGACCACGTATTTCCCAGTAGCAAATGGTGACCCTAGTCCACCAAACTTGCGATTCAAATTGACCTTGAAGTCCAGCACATTAGCCCACAGAGCCATACCAGGTGTCACTTGTTGTTATGTGCTGTGGAGTCAGTTCCGACTCATAGCGACCCTGTACAGGGTTTCTGAGGCTGGAAATCTTTACGGGAGCAGAAATCCTCATCTTTCTTCCGTGGAACAGCTGGTAGTTTCGAACTGCTGACCTTGCGCTCACAGCCCGATTCATTACCACTACGCTACCAGAGCTCCTTCACTAGGTGATATAAAAGGAGGCCTGATGGCATAGTAAGTTACGTGTTGGATTACTAAACTCAAGGTCAGCTGTTCAAATCTACTAGCTCTTCCATGGGAGTAAGATGAGACTTTCTGCTCAACTGAAGAATTACAAACTTGGAAATCTTATACAGGGGCACTATGAGTGGGAATCAACTCAATATTAAAAAACAAAAAAAGTAGAGCAAATTGTTAACACATTAGGGTACTACCCAAAAGGTACTACCTAAAAGGTTCACATCCACCCAGACAGAGGGGTCTTGGATGGAAGGCCTGATGATCTACTTGGGAAAAATCAAGCCACTGAAAACTCTAGAGTGCATTGTTCTACTCTGGCACACATGGAATTATCAGACAGGGTGGCAATTGCTTTATGCTTAACACTAATAAAATGTGGAATGCAGAATAATGGTTTTATATATAAACCATTAGTAAGGGAGTACAGAGGTAGAGTGGGTTTATTCTGCTACAGTATTTTCACAAAGTAGTCATCTATGTGATCTTTGAAATGTTTCTGAAAAAAATTTGTAAAAGGAATTTTACAAAAAAGGGCTGTGGGCTTTTAAACAAAAGGAGTATCTTAAGTGGTTGTACAGAGACATGGCATCCCTTCTATTTTTAAGAAATAGTGAATAAATGCACCATTTATCCAGTTACTCATGACTGAATCCTAAAGCTCATTCTTGTTGCCTTTTTTCCCCTTATTAAATTATAGCCAATTGGTAAGTCCTGACACTTCTTTATTCATAATACACCTAAATTGTATCCATTGTTCTCTACTTATCTCTACCACTACTGTGCTGTGATGTACCATTAGCATGTCTTGACTAGAGAACTAAAAAAAAAAAAAAAGATTCTAAAAGTTCTGTATACTTCTATTTGTGACACTTTCTAATTAATTTTCTAAGGAGAATTTAACTTTTCCTTAACACATATATCAGATCACATAGCTCCTCTGCTTAAAAATATTCAGTAACTCCTTACTTTACATCAAATAAAATTTAAACATAATGTATCTGAGGAGAATCTGTATTATCCACACACTTTCCTGTACTCCATCATCTCCTGATACAATGGTCTTCTCTCAGGTGTTCACTGGTGACTTGGATGAGACTCTCTGCACAGATGATTCCTTCTCCCTGGCAAATAATTTCTCTCTGATATCATAGACAGGAACAAAGACCTTGTGAACTGCTTCCATAAGGATTGTTGTTGTTGTTGTTTTTGTTAGGTGCCATCAAGTAGGTACCAACCCATAGCAACCTTATGCACAGCAGAACAAAATACGGCCAGATCCTGGGCTAACCTCACTATTGTTGTCATGCTTGAATCCATCGATGCTGCCACTTGGCTAATCCATCTCGTTGGAGGTCTTCCTCTTTTTCTCTGACCCTCCACCTTACCAAACATGATATCCTTCTCCAGTGACTGGTCCCTACTGACAATATGTCCAAAGTATGAGAGACGAAGTTTGGCCATCTGGGCCTCCAAGGAGCACTCTGGTTGCACTTCTTCCAAAACAGATCTATTGTTTTTTTTTGGCAGCCCATGGCACTTTCAATATTCTCCTCCAATACCATAACTCAAAAACATCAATTCTTCTACAGTCTTCCTTATTCACTGTCCAGCTTTCACATGCATATGTTGTTGTCAGGTGCCTTCGAGTCGGAACCGACTCATAGCGACTCCATGCACAGCAGAACGAAACAATGTTCGATCCTGGGCCAACCTCACCACCGCTGCCACCCCCGAGTCCATCAATGATGCCACCTGGCCGATCCATCTCGTTGGAGGTCTTCCTCTTTTTCTCTGACCCTCCACCCTACCCAGCATGACATCCTTCTCCAACGATTGTTTCCTCCGGACTACATGTCCAAAGTAGGAGAGACGAAGCTTAGCCATCCTGGCCTCCAAGGAGCACTCTGGCTGCACTTCTTCCAAAACAGATCTATTGGTTCTTTTGGCAGTCCATGGCACCCTCAGTATTCTCCTCCAACACCACAACTCAAAGGCATCAATTCTTCTACGATCCTCCTTATTCACTGTCCAGCTTTCGCATCCATATGAGGCTATTGAAAACACAATGGCCTGGGTCAGGCGCACTCTAGTCCTCAAGCTGACATCTCTGCTCTTCATATCACTGTGTATCTTTGCAGCAACTGAGCAACTGAGCACATGCATATGAGGTTATTGAAAATACCATAGCTTGGGGCAGGCGCACCTTAGTCCTCAAGCTGACATCTCTGCTCTTCAACACTTTAAACGTTCCTGTGCAGCAGATTTGCCCAATGCAATACGTTGTCTGATTTCCAAGAAAACCTATGGAGTAGCTCTATTCTGTAACACATGACACTGTCCTGAGTTGGAACCAAAGGAGTTGTTTTGTTGTTGTTGTTGTTGTTGTTTGTATCATTAGCATATAGGTGCCGAATGTGTATAGCTAAAACTACTGTAGGTTTATGATTTTTCAGAAATTTTATGATTAAAGGGATTTTCCCACCTTAGATTTATAATTAATTGTCTTTCCTTCTATATTTTATTATAATTATTTATCCTTATTTGACTTTTGTTTGTGTGTGTGGTATGAGATGATGATCTGAATATATCTGCTTCCATAACATTTATTAGAAAATGGTACTATTTTCATAAATTTCTCAGTGAAGAGAAAAAACTAGAGACTGATATTGAAACCTACTTGTTGCAATAGATTAAGAAATGGGCTGCCAACCAAACATCAGTGGTTCTAATTTACCAGATGCTTGTAGTAGAAAGATGAGGAAGTCTTCTTTGATAAAGATTGACAGTTTTGGAAATCTACAAAGAGGTTCTACTCTGTCCTATAAGGTTGCTAGAGTTGGAATTGACTTCATGGCAGTGATTATGCGTAAGAATAGTCATTAACCCACAGTACCACACCAGAGTTCCAATAATGCTTATACTACATTAAAACATATTATAAAGATTTTTAAAAATAATACTGCTATAGTAATATATAGATAATATATGAATAAAACAAAATGCATCATTGATTGAAGATGAAAACAAAAATCAGACTTTTCACGTATGTATGTGCGTGTGTTGTTGTTAGATGCTGTCGAGTTGTTTCCGACCCTAAGCACAACAGAACAAAATACTGCCTGGTCCTGTGTTGTCCTCACAATTGTTGTGTTTGAGTCCATTGTTGCTCTGGTTGTTTCCGTCCATCTTGTTGGGGGAGTCTTCCTTTTCTTCCTTGACTCTCCACTTTACCATGTTTGATGTCCTTTTCCAGGGACTGGTATTTCCTAACAATATGTCCAAAGTATGTGAGACTAAGTCTTGTTATCTTCACTTCTAAAGAGCATTTTGGCTGTACTTCCAACACAGATTTCTTTGTTCTTTTGGCAGTCCATGGTACTTTCAATCTTCTTCATGTATCACATGCATCAGTTCTTCTAAGGTACTCCTTATTTATTGTCATATGCTATGAGACTATTGATAATATCATGACCTGGGTTAGGCCATCATGGTTCTCAATTGGTATCATTGCTCTTGAATAAGTCTTTTGTAGCTGATTTGCCTAATGCAATACAAGATGTCTTGATTGCTTCTTTCATGAGAGTTAATTATGGATCCAAGAAAAATGAAGTCTTTGATAACTTCAATCTTATCTTGATTTATCATGATATTATTTATTGTACCAGTTGTGAAGATTTTCTTTTCTTTCCATTGAGGTCCAATATCTATACTAAAGACCATAGTCTTTGATCTTAATAAGTAAGTATTTAAAGTCCTCTTCGTTTCCAGCAAGCAAGGTTGTATCATCTGTATACCACAGATGTTGTTATGATTTATTACTGATTCTTACTTCAATCCTGAAGTAAGAATATAATCCATTTTCTTGTAATCTACTTCATATAATCCATCTTCCCAGTTTATTTGCTCAGCACACAGATTGAATAATGATAGTGAAAGAATATACTGCTGATGCACACCTTTCCTAATTTTAAACCATTCAGTATTCTCTTGTACTATATGGATGGCTGCCTCTTGGTCTGTGTACAGGTTTCTCATGAGCACAATTAAGCAGTTGGGAATCTTCATTCTTTGAAATGCCATCCATAGTTTGTTATGATACACACAGTCAAATGTTTTTGCATAATCAGTAAGACACAAGCGAATGTCTTTCTGGTATTCTCTGTTTCTGTCAAGATCCATCTCATGTCAACAGCGATATCCCTAGTTCCACATCTTCTTCTGGATTTAGCTTTAATTTCTGGCAGCCGCAATCATTTATACATTATCTCCAGAAAAATTTCACTTGCATGAGATATTAATGGTATTGTTAAATAATTTTTGTATTCCATTGTGTCACCTTTCTTTGGGATGAGCAGAAATATGGATCTCTCCCACTCAATGGCCTAGTAGCTGTTTTCCAAATTTCTTGGCATAGATGAGCGAGGGCCTTCAATGCTGCACCATTGAAATGTTTTTTAAACATTTCAATTTTAACTCTGTTAATTCCTAGAGCCATGTTTTACACCAATGTCTTAAGTGCAGCTTGGACTTCTTCCTTCAGTACAATCAGTTTTTGATTATTGTTGAACATCAAATAATTCCTTTTTTGGTACAGTGATTATATGTATATCTTATATCTTCTTTTATATATTTTGACTATAGAATCCTTCAGTATATCAAGTTGAGGCTTGAATTTATTCTTTTGTTCTTTCAGCTTGAGAAAAGGTGAGTGTATTCTGTCCTTTTAGCTTTTAAACTTCAGGTCTCTGAACAGCTCATTGTTATATTTGACTTTGTCTTCTTAAACTGCTTTTGAAAATTTCTGTTCAGCTCTTTTACTTCATTTCTTCTAGTTCTTTAACTTCTCTAAGCTGAAGAGCAACTTTCAGAGTCTCTTTTTACATCTATTTTAGTCTTTTCTTTCTCTCCTGTCTTTTAAATGACCTTTTGTTTTCCTCATATATTATATTCTTAATTGTCATCCCTCAACTCTGCTGATCTTCAGTTATTAGTTTTTAATGTATTAAATCATTTCTTGAGATAGTCTCTAAATTCAGTTGGGATATATTCAAGGTCATATTTTGGCTCTTGTGGACTTGCTTTCATTTTCTTTAGCTTTAGCCGGAACTTGCCTATGAGCAATTGATGGCCAGATTCACTGATGGCTCCTGACCTTGGTTTGCATGATGATATTGAACTTCTCCAAGTATCTTCTCACAGATGTAGCCTGTATATTCCATTTAAGGAGCCCTGGTAGCATAGTGGGCTTTGCTTTGGGCTACTAACTGCAAGGTCAGTAGTTTTAATCTAACAGTGACTCTGCAGGAGACAGCTGAGGCTTTCTGTTCCTGAAAGATTTACAGCTTCAGAAATTCTGTACAGGGGCATTATGAGTTGCACCTGATTCCAGGGCACACAAAAAAACACCACTACCACCACCATGAGTATTCCAGAACACTTAATTGTACTTCTGAGAAATCTGTACCTGGACCAAGAGGCAGTTGTTCGAACAGAGCATGGGAACACTAAATGTTTTAAAATTGGGAAAGGTGTGCGACAGGGTTGTGTTCTTTCACCATACTTGTTTAATTTGTATGCTGAGCAAATAATACGAG
>NW_006408576.1:295384-309361 GCF_000296735.1 Chrysochloris asiatica
TGTGGTGTTGGAGGAGAATACTGAAAGTGCCGTGGACTGCCAAAAGAACCAATAGATCTGTTTTGGAAGAAGTACAACCAGAGAGCTCCTTGGAGGCCAAGATGGCTAAGCTTTATCTCTCCTACTTTGGACACATTGTCCGGAGAGAATAGTCTCTGGAGAAGGATGTCATGGTGGGTAAGGTGGAAGGTCAGAGAAAAAGAGGAAGACCCCCAACAAGATGGATCTGCCAGGTGGCATCATTGATGGTGTCAAGTGTGGCAGTGATAGTGAGGTTGGCCTAGGATTGGACATTGTTTCATTCTGTTGTGCATGGGGTCACTATGAGTCGGTTCCGACTCAATGGCACCTGACAACAGCAACCACTACCATGTTCCATTTGGTGAGGTCCAGGTGTATAGTTGCCTTTTATGTTATTTAAAAAATTATTTGCAATGAATAAGTGTCTGGTCTTGGAAAATTCTACCACAAAATCTCCAGCATTGTTTCTATCACCAAGACCATATTTTCCAACTATTCATCCTTCCTCTTCACTTCCAACTTTTGCATTGCAATCACCAGTAATTGTCAATGTATCTTGATTACATGCTTGATCAATTTCAGACTAAAGAAGTTAGTAGAAGTTTTAAATTTCATCTTCACTGGCTTTAGTGGTTGGTGGGTAAATTTGAATAATAGTGGTATTAACTGGTCTGCCTTGTAAATGTATCTATATTATCCTATCACAGAAAGAATTATACTTCAAGGTAGATCTTGAAATGCTCTTTTTGATGATGAATGTGACACCATTCTATTTCAATTTTTCATTCCTGGTGTAGTAAACCATATGATTGTCTGATTTCATGATTGCCAATATCAGTCCATTTCAGCTCATTAATCCTTAGGATATCAATCTTTATGCTTCCCATTTAATTTTTGACAGTTTCTAAATTTCCTATATTCATACTTCATATATTCCTTGTTCTGATTATTAAGGGATGTTTGCAGCTGTTTCTTCCCATTTTGAACTGTGCCACATATGCAAATTAAGAACCCAAAAGATTTCTCCATTCACATTATTAAGGTCAACTTTATTTTGAGGCGGCAGCTCTTCCTCAGTTGTATTTTAAGGGTCTTTTATCCTGAGGGACTCTTCTTCCGACATTGCCAATGCTGCCAATGATCTGTTGCTATTAATAAGATGCTCAGTGGCTAAGCACTCAGAAGGGGTGTGCTTCTCCTTCCTGGTCTGTCTGAGTCTGGAAGTTCTGCTGAAGCCATGCATGACTCTACTGGTATTTCTATACTTGGGGTATAGCTTCCAGGATCACAGCAACACACAGGCCATTATAGTACAACAAACTGACAGATGAGTACATGTAAGTATATGCCCCAGATGTGCGCTGTGTGAGATATTTTCTTAATATAAATTAATATATAATTTTTAGTTAAGTAAATACTATGTGTGAGAATCTAATCTTAACAATTCAGATATTTTAGCTTCTATTTTTTTTTCACTGAGGTACTAAAAGCTCCTGTTTGACAAAGTTTGACAAAGTTTGACAAAGCACCTGTCACAGCTGAAATACACTAATCAAATTTGTCAGCAGGATTTTTCAAATAATATTCTTGGGAATCTAAATGTGATAAAAAATTGTGTTGCTTTGGGGAAATAATCCATGCTTCAGACCTTGAAATTATGTTCCAGGGAAAAACTGGTTTCTGAAACAGGCAGCATCTGTTTTTTATTGGGGTCTTGCCTCTACCTAATTGTACAGCTGGTTTGAGAGAGGAAAACCATTTCATGTAATCTGTTTGAGATCACATAGTGAGCAAGCAAAATTTACTTCAATCTGAGACACAGGAGAGTTCTTAGAAACAAATTCATTGTTTGTTCTATTGTTCACTTCATTGTTCTATTAAGCCATATACATAATATTAACATTAAGTTCTTTATTTATAAAATCATGTCTTGAAGAGTTATGTTGCAATTTCAATAAAAACTAAGCAAAACTTTTTATAGAATATATATGAATATATATATATTGTTGCTATTAAGTGCCATCAAGTTGATTCCAACTCATAGTCACCCTATTTAGGGTTTTTGAGGCTTTACAAATTTTTGTGGGAACAGAAAGTCTCATCTTTTTCCCACTAAGTGGCTGGTAGGCTTGAATTACTTACCTATGGTTTGCAGTCCAGTGCTTTTCCTATGGAGCCACCACGCTCCTGAATATATGACTGTGATAAATATATTTACAATTGCCATAGTAAGATATATAAAAACAAGTATGCATGATAAACTAATTGAGACTTTATTTTGTTTCTTTATATAGTATATATAGTCACATTCATACTATTTCCTCCATTTTCTAAATGAAATATATTCAGAGTTGAAAATCTAGTTTAGAAGTATCAGTACTTTTCATTATATGTGCACTTTCTTAATTATTATTGACTATATTTAAAAATAATATTGGAATTTGCTATAGCGTCTTGATGTCTATTGTGTTGTTTGAGAAAACTCAACTGCAAGGTGGTTTTGAACTATAAAGTCAGTGGTTCAAACTCACCAGCTGCTCCTTAGAAACCCTATACAGGGTTGATACGTGTCAGAACCAACTCGATAGTGCTTAGCAACAACAATAATAACAATGGGATAGCTCTAAGCTAAGAACTTTTACATTTTTAATTTTAGTTACTGATCATACTCATTATGCAAAATTTTGGCGGGTCCTGATATGGCGCCGTAGAATAAGTACTCAATGGCTAACTGCTAGGTTGGTGGTTCAAGCCCACCAGCCATTCCATGGAAACCCTGTACAGAGTCATTGTGAGTCCCAACCAATTCAACAGCACTTAACAATAATAACACATACAATTTACGTAATGGATTTGTCCACATTCAGCACTTGAAAACTATTTGTATATGTATTACTTTTTCCCAAAATTCACATAAAGTTCTTTTTTGTTTGTTTATGGTAGTAATGTAAAGAAGTAGTTACTTGCATCAAACAGAGTATTAGCAGACAAATGACCTAACTTTTCTGATACCCAGACTTTTCATTAGCAGTATGGGGAAAATGAACAGTTTAAAAAATAACATAAAATCTTGCACAGTGCACATCTGGGGAATATACTTAGATGGACATTCTAATTCAGAGACCTGGGGTGACACTGTATGATGAGCACTGGACTGCTAATTACAAAGTTGGTAGTTCAAGCCACATCATTTGTTCCTCAGAAACTCTTCACAGCGTAGCTATGAGTCAGTACTGACTCAACAGCATTTAACAACAACAACTCATTCTAATTCAGCGCTTGCTGGTTTTCATTCTGACTAATTGGAGCCCTTGTTACTGTTAATTGCCACTGAGTCAACACTGAATCAGGGGCCCTTATGTGTAACAGAACAAACTTGGCCTGGTCCTGACACATCTTGATCATTGCTGTATGATTCCATTGTTTGAGCTTCTGTGTAAATCTATCTCATTGAGCACCTCTCTTACCTTCCCTGCACCTCTGTTGTTGTTGTTGTTAAGTGCTGTTGAGTAGGTTCCAACCCATAGCAACCCTGTATAGGGTTTCCAAAGGAGTGGCTGGTGAGTTTGAACTGCCGAACTTGTGGCTCAAATTGACTTTGCAGTCCAGTGCATTAACTCAAAGAGGTACACCACCTCTACTATGTCAAAAATGATCTTTTTCTGTTATTAGTCTTCCCTGGTGACTTGTCCAATGTAAGTAAGCCAAAGTCTAACTACTCTTCCTTCTAAGGAGTATTCTGATTGCATTTCTTCTAAGACTAAATGTTCATTCTTTTGGCAACACACAGTATATTCAATATTGTTATTAAGTGGCGTCAAGTCTATTCTGACTCATAGCAACCCTGTATAGGGTTTCTGAGGAGCACTTGGTGGATTTGAACTGTCAACCTTGTGGTTCTCACTCCAGTGCTGACCCTACATATATATATTTAAAAATATAATATGACTTCCACTGCCGTGGAGTTGATTCCAACTTACAGCAACCCTCTAAGACAGAGTAGAACTGCTACTGAGGGTTTCTAAGGTTGTACATCTTCACAGAAGCAAATTGCTTCATTTTTCTCTGTGACTGCAGACAGCCTCTCTCTGGCCTATGGTCCCTTGGCCTGGCCTCTGAGCTTCATGGGTGATGTTACCAAGCCCCTCTGCCACTCCTCTTTAGCTTCTCTGGTGCCACAGCTTTCTATCCCTGGATAGAGGAGGTTCAAAGCAGAGAGATCCAGGGTGTCTAAAGACATCACTCCACTCCTGGCTCTTCTTGCTTCTCCCTTCCTGCTTGTAACTTCTGACTCATTGTTGTTGTTGTTGTCAGGTGCCATGGAGTTGGAACCGACTCATAGCGACCCCATGCACAGCAGAATGAAACAATGTCCGATCCTGGGCCAACCTCACTACCACTGCCACTTAACACCATCAATGATGCCACCTGGCTGATCCATCTCGTTGGGGGTCTTCCTCTTTTTCTCTGACCCTCCACCTTACTGAGCACGACATCCTTCTCCAGTGACTGTTCTCTCCGGACAATGTGTTCAAACTAGGAGAGACAAAGCTTAGCCATAAGGAACACTCTGGTTGCACTTCTTCCAAAACAGATCCATTGGTTCTTTTGGCAGTTCACAGCACTTTCAGTATTCTCCTCCAACCCCACAATTCAAAGGCATCAATTCTTCTACAGATCTTCCTTACCCTATATATGATTTCTGATGTGTAAAATGACTCATTTAGACTTGGGAGAATGGCAAAATTGACCAATCCCTTTGTTAGATATCTAAATTTTTACTATTAAAGTTAACACTACTAACAATCTAGAGCCCTGGTGTGGTGCTGTAAGATAAGCACTGGACTGCTAACTGTACTTACAGCAAGGTGGGCAATTCAAATCCACCAACCACTTGCAGAAACCCTTTACACGAGTTGGTATTGACTCAATGGCACATGGCAACAACACTAACAATCACTGACAATTGAATCACATGATCCTTTCAGCAACTTCTTACTTTCTCTTACCCAAACCCATCATGAAAAGAGGGAATATGCCTAATCTGCATGGTCTCAGCCAGTCATTTGATGGGAGTCACAGAGACTCAGGTTAGAAGAACCATACTAAATAATTCACTGCATGGCCAATGGCCGAAGTCATTTCCTATTTGTACATGTGCCTCCTACAATGTGACTTAATAGCTCCTACTATCAAGACTGGGAGTCGATGTCCACGTTTTAAATTTGGGAAGGTCTAAAGTCTTGTGGTACTGTGGGCTAATGTGTTAGACTGCAAAATCGTTTGAACTACAAGGTTGGTGGTTCAAGCCACTAGCTGTTCCTTAGAAACCCTATACAGGGTTGTTATGAGTTGGAATCAACTCGATAGCACTTAACAACAAGAAAGTCTTTTTTTAGCCAATAGATAGCAACAGAAATGATGTTATGCTAGCTCTGGGTCTTTTTTGTGTGCTTTCATCTTCTCCCTTGTTACCCTGATACTACTATGTACAAAATCCCAGGCGAGCCTATTGAATGATGTGAAATACTTGGCTCAGTCACTCCGTCGCCACAACCTCTAACCAACCAAGACCAACAAATGACTTTTTAGATGACCCATGAGTGTACATAGGCAAGGCTATCCTAGACTAGGTGGTCAGCTTTAGTTACTAAAGCTAAGCAAATACTTATGATTTTAAGCCTCTAAGTTTTGGGGTTAGTTTTGTATTGTTTTAATGTGTTGATAGCTAACTGATATCCTGTTATGTGGTAGTGTTCAATAAAGTGTAATTTTTTTTTAATTGTTTTTCCAAATGGCTAATTTGATGTTTCAAAGAATATAAATAATGGACAATATGTCTGGACAGGAAGCTATGCAGGAAAATAGAAAATAGTAATATGTTAATAGTTGTTATTTCTACATTAGGTGTGTACAGAAGTTTTTGGAAACATCAATTATTTCTGTGTGTGTTTAAATTGAAAGCTACCAGTCATATGTATGGAGTCCTGGTGTGGCATAGTAGGATAAGCACTCAACCACAATATCTGTTTGAATTACATGGTTGGCAGTTTAAATATATTAGTCGCTCCTTGGAAAACCTATGCTGGGTATCTGAGTCAGAATCAATTCAATGGCACTTAACAACAATCATATGTATGGAAGACTCATTATTAACCTGAGATATGGAAATGAAACAACTTTGCTTGATGAAAGTAAAGAGCACTTGAAATATTTTATGTATACTTTCAATACATACTTGAAAGCCTTCAATATGGATTGCACATCAATGTAAAAAAAAAAAAAAGAAAATCCACACAACTGAACCAATAAATAACAACATGATAAATGGAGACAAGTTTGAAGTTGTCAAAGACTTAATTTTGCTGGGATCCACAATCAATGCTCATGGAATCAGCAGTCAAGCAATTAAAGGACATATTGCAGTAGGCAAATCTGCTGCAAAAGACCTCTTTAACATACTCAAGAACAAAGATTTCAGTTTGAGAACTAAGGTGTACTTGGCCCAAACCATTTTATTTTCAACAGCCTCATATGCATGTGAAAGTTGGACATTAAGTAAGGAAGACTGTAGAAAAATCAATGCTTTTGAATTATGGTACTGGCAAATAATATTGAAAGCACCATGGATAGTCAGGAAAACAAACAAATCTGGAAGAACTATAGAGTGCTCTTTAAAAGTCTCATACTTTGGACATATTATCAGGAAGGATAATATGTCCCTGAAGAAGAACATCATACTTGGAAAAGTGGAGGGTCAGAAAAAAAGGAAGAATCCCAACAAAATGAATGGAGAATGTGGCAGCAACATGGGCTCAAACATAATAAGAGTTATGAGGATGGCACAGGATGGTGCAGTATTTCGTTCGGTTGTACATATGGTTACTATGGGTTGGAGCCTAACAACAATTGTTGTTGTTAGGTGCCATCCAGTGGGTACCAACCCACAGTGACCTTATGCATAGCAGAACAAACCACTGCCCAATCCTAGGCCAACCTCACTACTGTTGCCACGCTGGAGTCCATCGATGCTGTCACTTGGCCAACCCATCTCGCTGGGGGTCTTCCTCTTTTTCTCTGTCCCTCCACCTTACCAAACATGATATCGTTCTCCAGCGACTGGTCCCCACTGACAATCTGTCTAAAGTATGAGAGACAAAGTTTGGCCATCTTGGCCTCCAAGGAGCACTCTGGCTGCACTTCTTCCAAAATGGATCTATTGGTTCTTTTGGCAGCTCATGGCACTTTTAATATTCTCCTCCAACACCATAACTCAAAGGCATCAATTCTTCTATGGTCTTCCTTATTCACTATCCAGTTTTTGCATGCATATGAGGTTATTGAAAACACCATGGCTTGGGTCAGGCACACCTTAGTCCTCGAATTGACATCTTTGCTCTTCAACGCTTTAAAAAGGTCTTGTGCAGCAGATTTGCTTAATGCAATATGTCATTTGATCTCATGGCTGCTGCTTCTGTGAGTGTTGAACCAAGAAGAATGAAGTCCTTGACAACTTCAGTCTTTCTCTGCTGACAAGAAAGTTGTTTATTGGTCCAGTGGTGAGGATTTTTGTTTTCTTTACATTGTGATGCAATCCATACCGAATGCTGTGCTCTTTAATCTTCATCAATATATGTTTTAAGTACTCTTCACTTTCAGCAAGCAAGGTTGTATCATCTGCATATCGCAGGTTGTTAATGAGTCTCCCTCTAATCCTGATGCCACATTTTTCTTCATAGTACCCAGCTTCTTGGATTATTTGCTCAGCATACAGGTTGAAGAAGTATGCTGAAAGAATACAACCTTGTCACACACCTTTCTTAATTTTAAAACATTCAGTGTTCCCATGTTCTGTTTGAACATCTGCTTCTTGGTCCAGGTACGCATTCCTCATGAGCACAATTAAGTGTTCCGTAATACTCATACTTTGCAATGTTGTCCATACAACATGATCCATACAATTGAAAGCCTTTGTGTAGTCAATAAAGCACAGGTAAACATCTTTCTGATATTCTCTGCTTTCAGCCAGTCATATAGTATTATGGCAATAGTCATATGTATTCGTTGTTCAAATTTTGACTTATACTTACAGAATTATTTAGATTGGCATCTTGTACCTCATATTGACATGGTAGAGAATTTTTCACTAACAGGATTAATAAAAGCAAAACATTTTATTAAGTAACTGAACACCAAAAAGATAGACTTGGATATCAACAAGGATAAATATAAAACTTAAGTTATGTAATCTCTTTACATGGTTGTTTTATCTCTTAACTTTGTTACTCTTAATTTACTCAGACCTGGCTTCACCAGTTGCCAAGGTTACAATCTTCCTGGTTTACATCCAATGGGATACAAGTTATTATTTTTATCCAGAATGCTCAGAATAATAATAATTAAAAAAATCAAGATTCCCTGTGATTTGACTGGTTCGGTTCTAATGCCTCATTCTGCCAAACTGAACACTATTCTTTGAAATGTGGTGCTTTGGTAGGCTAGATGTCAAGTAAGACATCTGACTTTGATTTTAAAGTTTTTTCAATACACAAAACTAAATATCAACCTTAAAAAAGCATGACCCAAACTGCAAATATTTGTAAGAAACTGCTTTATAGAAATGAAAATTGTCTTTTCCTGTAAGAAAAAGATAGTTGTCAATTCATTACCCCCCAAATTTAAATCTCAAAAAGCTTCATGACTACAGGTGCATGGAGGGTCAAATTATTATTAGCAGCTGTATGGACCAGAAGCCATCTGGTACTGGGTGGAAGGCAGGGGTCAATCACATTTAGATTAGCCATTGATTGACCTTCTCTCTCTTCTCTGGATGATGAAGTTCTGGTATGGTGCTGTAGGATAAGTACTGGACCACAAGGCAGTTTGAACTGCAAACTTGGTGGTTCAAACCCACCAACTGATCCTCGGAAATCCTATACAGGATTGCTATGCATAAGAATCAACTCATCAGCGCTTAACAACAATTTCTTGATTGCGGAGTGTGGTGACTCTGTAGGATAAGTGCTGAACTGCAAAATGCAAGTTGTTCAGGAGGAGAAAGAAGGGGCTTTTCTTACAGCAAAGATTTACAGCTTCAAAACCTCAGAAACCCTATCACAATATGCACATAGAATAATGTTCAGAAAAAAACCTTATGTACATATCTGGTAAATATAGATGAATTTTAACAGCAGTTACCAGGAGTGCGCAGGAGTGAGGTGGAAAGGAAGATTCATTGCTTATAGAGCATTGAAGCTCAGTTAAAGGTGATGGAAAAAACTGGAAATGGGTAATGGCTTCAGAACACAATGAACACAATCAATATCACTGACTTGTATTGTGAAGAATATTGAAATAGCAAATGTTTTGTTACATATATATTTACTACAATTAAGAAAAAAATGAATGCAAACGATTGCTGTTGAAGCAACATTTGATGTTTAACTACATGTCCCAAATAGGCTTTCCTTATGACATTTATAATAATTTATTTGTTCAATAACTTCATTAGGATAATTTTTAAACCATAATTATGACAGATTAGGAATCAATATACATAGTAATAGAAGATTAATTGGTGTTGTTGTTAAATGCTCTGAAGTAGATCCTCTATCCCTGTATCCCTGTACAGGGTTTCAAAGTGAATTTGAATCACTGACCAAGATATTATTATTATTATTTTGTTGTTGTTGTTAAGTGCCGTCGAGTCAGTTTGACCCATTGCAACCCTGTATAGGGTTTCCAAGGGCAGCTGGTGAGCTTGAACCTCCAACCTTGCAGTTCAAACAGCTTTGCAGTCATAAAATACTAGAATTTAAATTGAAATGGATTTAAATGCCCATCTGGTAAACCTTCCCTCTATAATATATCTCTCAGTGTTTGATTAAAATACCTCTGAGATATTCACTATTTCTTGAAGAAGTCTGCTCTGTGTTTGAATCACTATGACTTCTCAATTATTTTTCCACATTTAGCCGAAATTTATCACCCTGTAATCTCCTAAAACATCATTATAGGGCTGCAATGAAGTCTAGTGTGTCCTATAATCTTTGCCCAATTGCTTATATATTAGAAAAAAATTAGCTTGTCTTTATTTCTTCCACTTACACAAACTTTATGCCTTCAAATCTTGATTTGATGACATAATTTTAGGCCACTTCACTATATATTTTTTTCTAGTTATGCTCCAAAATGTCTTTCATGAATATTAAGGTCATGTACAATGACCTTAATGTACCTAATTAACCCAGAGTAGAAAATAATGTTCACCTTTTTATGGAGTTAGATGCTTAGATTCAGTATAAGAATGCATTTTTTTAACCCAGAAAAACAGTGAGGTTTTTTGTTTTTGTATTTGATAGTTAGCACCCACAATTGTCTTTAAAACAAGCTGAAGGGATACAAAATATGAAATATGCTAAAAAAAAAATAGCACATTGCTTCCTTTATTTTCTAAGTGATAATTGTGAGTTGATCTTTGTCTGCTAATAAATTGTAACAGCCAAGTGTTTGATGATCCCCTCCTTAAAATTGTACATAAATCTGGAGGAATTACTGAATATCTGGTAAACAAATAAAGAATCTCCATTATTGCTGTTTCTGAGAGGCTCTTGTCCAAGAGCATACTGTCAACTTGATTTGGATGCATCTCACCAGCCACTCGTAGGAAATCTTATACAGGGTCACTATGAGTTAGAATCTACTCAATGGCATTTAAATACAACATCATTACCTACATGCCAAATGCAAGTATGGAGATCTTTTGCCAAATTCATGGTGTTAAGTCCCTGAAATATGTACATATTATTATTATTGTCATATTAAATTAACATCTCTTTTTCTAGATTGATCCAGCTTTGCTTCCTTATTTCATTTGAAGCTCTGGCCTCCGTCAGCAGAAAGTACAAATCACCATCAGATATATGCTAATTTAAAGGCGTCCTGGTGGCACTGTAGGGTAAGTACTGGGCTGCTAACCACAAGGTTGGTGGTTCAAATCTCCCAGCCATGCTCTACGGAAAAATATTTAGTGTTGGCAACCCTGTATCAGGTCACTAAAAATCGGGATAGACTCAATGGCAGGGGCTTTGGCTTTTGATTTTTATATGGCAACTTAGTTTTGGCCCAGTGACATAAAGACTGTTATGTGTTAATTAGCGTAAATGAATCTACACTCAAGATATAGAACTCCTATGTGGTGAAAAAAATAGCTATTTAATTTTTAAAAATCTACAGCAATGAGAATAACACACAAATCGATTTCTGAAAAACTTTATTATATGTGTAATGCTTTCCTTTCCTAACCAGGCATGTCACCGGACTTACTGCTTAGAATCTAAGTCAAGTTTATGGTTTTACAGTTGATTCTGTTATATTTCATCCTTTTACTTTTACTCATTCTTCCTGCATGTCAGTAAAGCTCAGAAATCAAAACCAAAAGAAACAAAAAACTTAGATCTTGCTTTAATCATTTACCTTTTTTTTCTCAGTTGTAAATTATCTGTAAAATTGATTATTGTGGCACCTATTTCCAAATCCAAGTAATTGCAAAAAATGTTGAAAAAGAGAGGACTGAAAAGAAAACACTATAGCATACCTCTGGAACGTTTTCTAATATTTCAAAACTATAAATAGCCTTCTACATAGCTGTTAGGAATGGAAAATGGTACAGCTGCTATGGAAGAGTTTGTTAGTTACTCAAAAAAGTTGAACATAGAATTATTAAGTTGTGTTGTTGATAAGTTCCATCGAGTTGATTCCAACTCTTACTGACCCAGTATAGGTTTTCTGAGGCTTTAACTTTCCATGGGAGCTAAAAGTCTTATCTTTCTCTTGTGGAGGGCTCGAACCATGGATCTTGTGGTTCATAGTTCAGCGCTTATCTTATGGAGCCACTGCACTGTTATTGTTATTGTTAGTTGATACCGACCCATAGTGACCCTGTATAGGGTTTCCAAGGAGCACCTGGTGAGCTTGAACTTCTGACCTTGCAGTTCAAGCTGATTTTTCAGAACTCCATAGAGGTATCATATTATCCAGCAGACCTAGGTTGTTGTTGTTGTTAGGTGTCATCGAGTCGGTACTGACTCATAGAGACCTTATGCACAGCAGAATGAAACACTGCCCAATCCTGGGCCAACCTCACTATTGTTGCCATGCTTGAGTCCATTGATGCTACCACTTAGCCAATCCATCCAAATGCAGAAATGCAAACAGAAACTGCTATACCAGAGTTGTACTTTACACAGTAATCAAAAGATGGAAACAATTGAAATGTCGATCAACGTGTAGTTTAAATATTGTTGTGAAGTGCCGTCAAGTTGGTTCTGACTCATAGCGACCCTCTAGAGGGTTTCCAAGGAGTGACTGGTGAGCTTGAACCACCATCCTTGCAGTTCAAACCAACTGCAGTCTAGCGCATTAACCCACAGTGCCACACCAGGACTCCTGTGGTATATATAGCCAATGGAATATTGTAGTTTGGTGACATTGAGTTGATTCCAACTCATAGCTACCCTACAACAACAGAATGAAACACAGCCCGGTCTTATACCCTCCTCACAATTGTTACGTTTGAGTCCACTGTTGTTGCCACTGTGTCAATCCACCTCATTGAGGTTCTTCCTCTTTTTTTTTCTGTGCCTCTGTTTAACTAGCATGATGTCTTTCGCCAGGAATTGGTCCCTCCTGATGACATGTCCAAAGTCTTTGAGACAAAATCTTACTGTTCTCACTTTTTTTTTGGAGGGACTGGTTCTTTATTTTAAAACAACAACAAAAAAGAAACTTATTAAAACAGTTGCACTATTAGTTTCTTTCTCTCTCAATCAGCCTTCTCCCACCCCCCACCCCCCAAAGAGACCACACCAAAGGAGAGTACATTTGAAGCCACTAAGCTGCAGGATGACCACCTGACATACCTCATAGAAACCCCACCAAAAAGGGGGGCTGGGTAGGAAAAGGACTTTTAAAACATGAACACATTGCCAGCCTACAGACTGCAGAGAGAAATCAGCCAGATGGGGTGGCCAGTGCACCCCAACCCCAGAGAAGCAAAGTTTCAAAATCATAGAAAATTACAAAAACAAAACAAAACAAAACAAAAAAAAACTTTGTAGATATTCAAGGTTTCTGCAATACTGACTGATACAAAGCATTCTGATATGGCACTTTGAAAGACAGCAGCTTCAGATCCAGAATAGGGTGACAAGATGAGTTTCATATGGCTAAATCAGTGGCAAATAATTTTTTCTTTCTTTTAAAAAAGAAGGCAGGGGAGCAAATAAGTGGTCACACAAGATAGTGACACATGATCCATTCTGTGAGTAGTTCAGAAGGGAGTGGAGAAAGGATGGGTTATTGATAAGGTCTCACACAGAGGTCTCATCATATTAATTTGCTTGGTCACTTCTGACAAAATAAAATAAAAACCACCTTCCACCAAGATACCTTAAAGCTGAAATCTTGAACAGACTTTAAAAAATTGTTATTGTTGTTGTTGTTGTTTTTCATGGGCTAACAACTCCTCCTGAAATCACCTTTCTGGCTTGGTGCATTGTACAGAGAATTGAGGGCACCCAGAGTAGAGTCTTTCCCTTGGCTATGTTTGACTCTCAGTGAGGCAGGCCCACTACTTCTTTCTCTCCTCTATGTTGTTGTTGTCAGGTGCCATCGAGTCGGAACCAACTCACAGTGACCCCATGCACAGCAGAACGAAACAATGTCCGATCCTGGGCCAACCTCACTACCGCTGCCACGCTTGAGTCCATCAGTGATGCCACCTGGCCAATCCATCTCGTTAGGGGTCTTCCTCTTTTTCTCTGACCCTCCATCTTACTGAGCACGACATCCTTCTCCAGTGATTAATATATAATTTTTAGTTAAGTAAATACTATGTGTGAGAATCTAATCTTAACAATTCAGATATTTTAGCTTCTATTTTTTTTTCACTGAGGT
>NW_006408576.1:309931-346330 GCF_000296735.1 Chrysochloris asiatica
TGAAAGAACACAACCTTGTTGCACACCTTTCCCAATTTCAAAACATTCAGTGTTCCCATGTTCTGTTCGAACAACTGCTTCTTGGTCTAGGTATAGATTTCTCCGAAGTACAATTAAGTGTTCTGGAATACTCATACTTCTCAATGTTGTCCATAGCTTGTCATGATCCACACAATCGAAAGCCTTTGGGCAATATGTATTAAGCTGAAAAGTTACTTTCCAAAAGAAGGGGCCTAGATTGCTGCTTTAGAGCTGTGGAGTTATTTGGAACGTGTTACAAAATGGTGCTATAACAACAACAACAACAACAAAAAAAATGGCAATTAAAAAAAAAAAAAGATATTTGCACTGTGCTCACAGTTCCCTTAAATGTTGTTCCCAAAGGTGCTCAACCCCTAGGCTCAGTTGGGATCTCTGAGGAGAGGCAGAGGCAATTTGGCAGATGAGGAAAAAAAAAAAAAGACACGACCATGAGGAGGATGGATGGCAGGGAAGAAGCAGGTTTCCAGTTAAAGATCCACCCTCAGTTTAATGGTCAGCTTCCCGCAGGCTGGCCTCAGGCGGAGTCAGGGTCAAGGGGAGGAGCAGCGGCAGGGCAGGACTGGGATGCTCTTCATCCCATTCAGGTCAAGCAGAGTCTGGTCCAGCATCCATTGTGTACAGAGGTGCTCCTCTTTGGTGCATTTCAGTTTATCTTCCAAATCATCAATTGTCTTTTCCAGCTTGGCTACTGATCTCTCAGCAAACTCAGCATGGGTCTCTGCGTCCGTGAGTTTATCAGTAAAATCTTTGTCTCTTCCTCATTTATATATTTTTCTTTTTGAAAGTACTTTTCTTCAGCAGCACTCAGACACTTCAGGTTCTGGTCCATCAGTCTGATCTGCTTATCCATCTCTCGGCAACGGGATTCTGCCAACTCAGCTCACTCTTCTGAGTGTTCCAAGTCCCCTTAAATAATCGCCAATTTACGAGTTACCTCCTCGTACTTCCAATCTGCCTCTTTCACAGTGTGCTTAGCTTCCTTGAGCTGGATTTCCTGGAGTTCCATCTTTTCTTCATCTTCTCAGACCCAGTTTTCAATAACCTTCATACCTCTGCTGCTCACATCAGCATCCTTCTCTGCCTCCTCCAGCTTTTGAAGGGCAGTGGCCAAGCGCTCCTGCGCACGCGCGGTCCAACTCTTCTTTAACCAGCTGGATCCGACAATGGTTCAAGGAAGCCACCTCCAATGCAGCCTGTTCCGGGCGGGCCCGCCTTTCTCCCTCCACTTCCGGCTGGAGGCTTTAGGCCCTCTCCTCGGCATCATTGGCCTGCTGCTGCAGAACCTGGATCTTGTACTTCACCGCCTCGATCGATCAATGGTGGTGATCACCCAGCTTTTGCTCACACGCCAGTTCCTGCCTCCTCTGCTCGGCGTAGCAGCCGCTTCTCCGCCATTCTCAATTTTAAGGTACATTCTGACTTTACTTCTTCCAAGATACAGTTGTCCATTCTTTTGGCAGTCCGTGGTATATCTTTTCCAACACCATAAATCAAAGATATCAATTATTCCTTGGTCTTCCTTATTCATTGTCTGGATTTCCCATGCATATGAGGTGATTGAAAAATACCATATTGGGTGGGATATACCTTAGTCTTCAAAGTAACGGCTTTGCTTTTTAACACTTAAAAGAGATCTTTTCCAGCGGATATTCCCAATGCAACAAACCCACTGTCTCCTCGGGATAACTCTGTCATCAATTAAAGTCAGTAGCCTAACTGGACAAAGTTTTCATCATTGAGACCATCCGCCTTAGCTGGGCATAGACATTCACAAATTATGAAGCTCCAAGCATAAGCCTATGAACTCCTGTCCAACATTTTGTATTTCAGCTTCTCTCTAATTGGGTGACCAAATATCCTGATTTGTGCTTGTCCTTCTATTTTCTGACTGCTGCTTCCATGGGTGTTGATTGAGTATCCAAGTAAAATTAAATCTTTGACTACAAACTTTTCTCTGTTTATGGTCCAGTTGTGAGAATTTTTGTTTTCTTTTTGTTGAGGTGTAGTCCATACATACAAAGGCTGTATTCTTTTATCTTCATCAGTAAGTATGTCAAATCCTCTTCACTTTCTACAGACAAGGTTGTGTCATACATATATCACAGATTGGTAATGAGTCTTTCTCTAATCCTGTTGCTGTGTTCTTCTTCATATTGTCCACTTTCTCAGGTTATTTGATCAGCATACAGATTGAATAAGTATGGTGAAAGAATACAGCCCTGTTACACACCTTTCCTGATGTTAAACTATTTACTATCCCCAGGTTCTATTCAATAATTGCCTCTTGATCTATGAATAGGTTACGTATGAGTACAGTTAAGTGTTTTCGAATTTCCATCCTTTGCCTTGTTATTCATAATTAGTTATGATCCACACAAATGCCTTTGCATAGTCAATAAGACACATATAAACATCTCTCTGGTATTCTCTGCTTTCAACCATGATCCTACTGATATCAATAATGTTATCCCTTAGTCTATGTCCATTTCTGAATCTAGCAGAAATTCTGACAATTCCCTGTCAGTATACTGCTGTAATAGTTTTAAAATTAACTTCAGCAAAATTTACTTTGTTGTTGTTGTTAGGTGCCATCGAGTCGGAACTGACTCATAGCCACCCCATGCACAGAAGAGCGAAACAATGTCCGATCCTGGGCCAACCTCACTACTGCTGCCACACTTGAGTCCATCAATGCTGCCACCTGGCCAATCCATCTCTTTAGGGGTCTTTACTTAGGTGTATATTAATTATACTGTTTGATAATTTCTGCAATCTGTTGGGTTATCTGTCTTTGAAATAGGCACAAAAATGGATCTCTTATAGTCAGTTGGCAGTTCCAAATTTCTTGGCACTGATAAGTGAGCATCTCCAGCCTTATGTCAGTTTGTTGAAACATTGGTGTTCTGTCAATTCCTGGAGCCTGGTTTTTCACCAATCCCTGAATGTAGTTTGGACTTCTTCCTTCAGTACCATTAGTTCTTTATCATGTACTACCTAATCAAATGGTTGAAAGTCGACCAAATGAAATGTTACTCATCCATAAGGAGAAATCAAGTTCTGTGGCAGGTTACATAAAAGTAACTTGAAAATATAGTGGTGAATGAAGTCAGTCACAAAAGGACAAATACTCCATGATTTCACTTATAAGGAAGAGAAATACATAGAAACTAGTGATTTTTAGTATTGCTAGGGTTTAGGGGTAGAGAAAAGATCTTTTTAGTTGTTATTGTTATTTAAGGGGTACAGGGCTTATGTTAATGGTGGTAGAATAATTTGGAAACTTATCTCCAGAATGGTATAAATACATGAAGAATGTATTTAATGTCATTGAGCTACTCATAGAAATTGTTGAATTGTGAATATTTTGTCTAGTATATTTTCACCCCAATAAAAAAATGTAATGAAAGAAAGTAGGGAAATGATTCAAATAATTCTCATGAGTATAAATTCTTTGAAGAATCCTTGATGCCTATCGGCACTTATTATTGTCCAGTTGCCAAGCTGTCAACATTTTTTTTAAAAGAAGGGTCTCTCACTCGTTGGGTACCCCAACAAAGACACCTCCTTCGAATCAAAATACCCCAGTACTAGGCTACTCACAATCATCATGATGATATTGAAGAATACCCCACAACATAAGTATATATCTATTGAAGTTTTGCCAATGTTGGCTTGAAATTCAAGAAGTTAACTTTGTTAGGGAAAATTTAAAAGGTACTTTTACAACTAACAAACAGAAGTCATTGTGCAGAAGAAAAGTTCTTTATAAATTACTACTAGAGTTGTTGTTTTTGTTGCTAGAAAGAGGTGAGTCCTTTGATGGGAGAAAATAATCACATTTTATGCCACAACCCTAGTTGACATTGGGGAGGTTACATAAATTCTTAGAAAGCATTGTTATTAACTGCAATATGCACAAATGGTGGTGCAGGTTAAATAAAGTACAGTCTTAAAGCATCTGTCATAGCTGTTGTTGAGAGCAGTGGGGTTAGTTCTGACTCATAGTATTCCTGTACTAGGGTTTCTGAGGAGCATTGCAGGTGCTCACTACTATGGTTTTTAAGATAGCAGCTTCAGAAGTCTGTTGATTTAGTTTATCTTTTATTTCCATTCTGTATGTTTTCTGGATCCTTCCCAGGCTTTCAGTGCTCTCTTTTTTCTTCAGGAATACAGTCTATTCATGCTGATTCTATCCCATGGATCCTAGAAATATTTTTGACTAAGCAAATTCTTATTTAGAGATACATATGTTTCTCTTTAATCCTTTTAGTATTTTCTAAGAACAATATACAAAATAACATAAACCACAGTATTGAAAATGTTATTATTGTTGTTTGTAAGTGCCATTGAGTCAGTTCTAACTCATAGTGACTTTTATAGGGTTTCTGAGGAGAGGCTTGTGCGTTTGAATTGCTGATCTTGTGGTTCAAACTTACAGCTCTTCACCAAGACTCCAAGTTAATATAGGCCAAACCGACCTTGCATTCAAACCTACTTCCATCAACCACACCAGGAATCTAGTTAAGATTGTTGTTTAGTGTCCTTGAGTCAGTTCCAACTCATAGCTACTCTTTGTAGGGTTTCTGAGGAGTGGTTGGTGGATTTGAGAGAGAGGTTTTTTGACTGGCTATTCAAACCTTTAGTCATTGTTCCCAGTCTTTATTGCCTTGATTAACCTTTCTCCTGTGCTCCAGGAACATAGAGGCTAAGGATTTAATGTTGCATTGTTGATTTAAACCTTGAATAGGAAGATGTCCCTGGAGGAATACCTGAGGGCAATGATATCCCAGAATGTAAGGTGTTGTGACTCAGGGAACCATGAACTGTATCTAGGAGGAGGATGCCATAAAACTCTGAGAATGGAATGTAACAATGCAGATAGATTGATACCTAGAGGGGAATGAGAGTTCTGAAGGTTTTGCGGAGGGCAAAGCAGTCTTTCTGGAAAGAAGTCTTGCGGCCTTCCAGAACTGTCAATAAAACATATACTGATTTTCACCCCATCTCTGATACTGTCTACAGAGGTTGGCGGTAGGAGTTTTGTCCAGTAACAAATTTGTACTGCCGACCTTGCAGTTCAAACTGACTTTGTGTCCAGTGCTTAGCCTTCAGAACCATGCCAGGACTCCACGGTCAGGTTTGTTGCTGTTGTTAAGTGCCATCAAGCCAGTTCTGAATCGTAGTCACCCTATAGAGGATTTCCATGAGGTACAGGTAAGTTTGAACTATTGACCTTGTGGCTCAAACTGACCTTGAGGTTCAGTGCTTTAAGCACCACATGAGGACTCCACGTTAAGATTTGACCAGTGAAAAAAGTGTTTAATGGAGAGCTTGTGTTTCACCAAAGCAAATTCTATTAATATATGAGAGAACTTCAAAAAGCTCATGAAAAAAAATTGATTCTCTTTTAATTCCATTTTTCTATGAACTTTTTGAAATGCCTTCATATTATTAATATACTGTTGTTGTTGTTATTATGTGCCGTGGAGTCGGTTCCAACGCATAGTGACCTTGTACAGGATATCCGAGGCTGTAAATCTTTACGGAAGCAGAACGCCTTATCTTTCTCCTGCGGAGCAGCTGGTAGTTTCGAACTGCTGACCTTAAGGTTCACAGCCCAATTCGTAACCACTACGCTACCATTGTTGTTGTTGTTGTTAAGTGCCGTCGAGTCGGTTCCGACCCATAGCGACCCTGTACAGGGTTTCCGAGGGTGTAAATCTTTACGGGAGTAGAAAGCCTGATCTTTCTCCCGCGGAGCAGCTGGTAGTTTTGAACCGCTGACCTTAAGGTTCGCAGCCCGATTCGTAACCACTACGCTACTAGAGCTCCTTGTTTATTTAGTATAGTATGATAAGATAGACTCATTATTATTGTACTTCCAGATAATGCCTTTTTTTTTTTTTTGCTCTGGTATCCTTTATCTCAGTAACTGTTGATGTGGGATACATGATGTTACACAGAGGGGATTGCAATCATTGAAATGAAATGAAGTATATGATGTGTTGAATGCAAAACTGATGATCTGCTCTGTAAAGCTTCGCTGAATTCACACACACACACATACACATGCAAACACTCCCCTTTGTACCTGCATTCACAAACCAAAAATCTTTAAGGTCATTCATTGCATGTCTGTCTCTTAAAATCCCTGGGTCCAACCAGTTCCACATCTTCTGAAGTGTCAACTCATTCACCTTTCTCTACTACTATAGCTCCTGAGTTCACATTGTTACTGGAGTTGCTCTGAAGAAGTTGCAAATGCCATTAGGATTGTAACAAAAGAAGGACTTTTATTGTGGCTCAGTGGATTCCTATTTAGAGACTGAGTCCCCATTCCCTGTGTGAAGATATTTTATAGGGAATAGAGGTGCATTCATGAGTACCTTTGGGATTGGTTAGCAGGGGCCAACAGCTTCATGGGGCTATTTGGGATTGACTGATTCAAACATACGGTGGGGAAGGATGTATGAGCATCGAGGCAAGCAGTTACAGAAGCAGAAAGCAGAAGCAGGTAAACATTAGCTCCGGGCTCTGTTCCCTTTTGGAGATGAGTCAGGAACAGATTAGGCTGGGTAATCACCTGAGGCTGAGGTGGTCTTGTTACTTAGTTCCTGGAATGTGAACTCTGCTCCAGGAATGAGCTATGAGCCTGGGGGATGTGGGGGCCAGCGCCTATTTCCGCAAGCCTGCCTGCTTCAACATATCCAGTTTAACTGCATTTCCTATAGCATTCTTATGTGTACCCTGCAATAGCCAAAAAGGTTTATCATTCTCCAGATATGAGGTACATTTTTATCCTCTGTTGTTGGGTTTCAGGCCCAAAAGGGAACAGTCTTCTGAGCACAAGTATCAAGAGATCGAAAACAATGACCAGAAGTCATTCTGATCTATTAATTTATTATAGAAAGAGATTAAAAGAGAGTAAAGGGGATGGTTTACCTACAGAGGAAACACAGCTGTATCCAGTGGTGGCCCACCCACTGGATTGCTAAATTTTACTGTATAAGGGGTGGAAGATAGGTTTTTTTGTTTTGTTTTATTTTAAATACAGTGGGGTTAAGGAGCTCTGGTAGCGTAGTGGTTATGAATTGGGCTGGGAACTGCAATGTCAGCAGTTCAAAACTACCAGCTGTTCCACAGGAGAAAGATGAGGCTTTCTGCTGCTGTAAAGATTTACAGCCTTGGAAACCCTATACAGGGTTCCTATGAGTCAGAACTGACTCAACAGCACATAACTACCAAGGGAAGTTGGTGTGGTTCTGTGGGTTAATGCCCTGGACTGCAAAGTTGGTTTGAACCGCAAGATTGATTGGTTGGCGGTTCAAGCTCACCAGCTGTGCCTCAGAACCCTATACTGGGTCGCTATGAGTCAGAATGGGCTCAAAGGCACTTAATAACAACAACAAGGGCTGGTAAGGATGGTCTGAGGAACTAGGAATGGTAGGAGAGTCACAGGTGCCAGCTTGTCTGTCCCCTCCTTGAGAACAAAGGGTTTCAGCAAGAATAATGAAAGGAGGGCTGTAGGCTCCTTTCTTTCATTTGCATAACTAAAGCAGGAGAATGAAATAGTAGGAGGAGGCTGTCTGCTCCTTTAGAGACAGCAGGAGCTGGGGGAAGGGACAGGAGAAGTGGTTTTGAGGTGATGCTGGATTGGTCATTTTGGAGCATTCAGATTATGTTCCTACATCTATAAGGAGCTCTGGTAGCATGTTGTTATTGTTGTTATGTGCCGTGGAGTCAGCTCTGACTCCTAGTGACCCTGTATAGGGTTTACAAGGCTGTAAATCTTTAAAGCCTTGTCTTTCTCTCGTGGAACAGCTGGTAGTTTCGAACTGCTGACCTTGCGGTTCACAGCCTGATTCGTAACCACTACACTACCAGATAGTGGTTACAAATTGGCCTGTGAACCTTAGTCTCTGCTTGGCATATAGTGCATGTCAGTAGATGTTTGTTGAATAAGAAACAAAACCAATGGCTGGATGGAGGAAGTTCTCTTCACCAACCGAAAAGACTTGCTTCCAGAGGTACTGATCATAAGCAACCACTAAAGATTTCCTCATTTGGAAAATATGGAATGCTAGTAAGGAGCTCTGGTAGCGTAGTGATTATGAATTGCGCTGCTAATCTCATGGTCAGCAGTTCGAAACTACCAGCTGTTCCGTGGGAGAAAGATGAGGCTTTCTGCTCCCATAAAGATTTACAGCCTAGGAAACCCTATACAGGGTCTCTATGAGTTGGAACCTACTCTACGGCACACAACAACAAAAAAATATTTATATATCCTAAACTTGAGTCCTGGTATGGTGCTATAGGATAGGCACTCGACTGCAGTGTCGGTTTGAACCACAAAGTCGTTGGTTCAAATCTACCAGCAGCTCCTTGGAAACCGTATACAGGGTTCTGACTTGATGGCACCTGACAACAACAACAATGACATAGTGTTGTGGGTTCTGCATTGGGCTGCTAACTGTAAGATCAGAAGTTTAAATCCACAAGATTTCTGCTCTCATGGTTAGTCTTGGAAACCCTATGCAGCATCACTATGAGTAGAAACTGACTTACCAGCATGTTGCAGCAGCAGGGGTATAATTTTTAAGGAAATGTTTTTAAGTAATCTTTCCATACATATTGATGTTGAGCTTGTATGGAACTTTTCATTCCTTACCCTATACACATTTGCATTTGTAGATAAAGGAAGATTCTTCTCAACATTGTTCAAAGGAAGACAACAATCAGTAAAAACATGTAAGAGAATACAAAGACCTTGATTGGAATCTCATTTATATTTTATTTTAGCTACTTGGGTTTGTGCCAGATAGGTACCTTGGTACCTTGTTCCTACAGCTGTGAAATAAGGATAAAAATACCTACCTCTGGGAAACATTTTAATGAGGATTAAATGAGTTGCATATTTGTTGTTGTTGTTAAGTGCCATTGAATTGGTTCTGACCCATAGCAACCCTCTATAGAGTCTCCAAGGAGCAGCTGGTCAACTTGAACCACGGACCTTGCAGTTCAAACCGACTTTGCAGTCCAATGCATTAACCTAAGTAGGTGTGCTCAGTGAGCCTTCTCTTCCCTCTTTTTTGTTTTATTAATAGTATCACTTAGCTGAGAAATACAGACAAATATTAATCACTTAACTAGACTCTTTTTATTTTGAAATTTTAAAGACTGTGACAGAGAAGAAACAAATATGAGGATGTCTTCTAAGAATACAACAACTCCATTTGTCTCAGACAATCATCACTAACCTTTACTGAGTAGCTTTTGGAACCACATTTATACTTTGGGACCCTGACATCTAATACAGTCCATACTCTCTTTCTATGAAATGTGGATTTAAAACTGAAGAAGGATCATTTTATTTGAAATTGATGGACGAATTTCAAATTTGTCCATCAAATTTGAAAGCTATAGCCATCTATCGTATATCATATTAAATGAAAAAAATAAAGAGGAAACTGGTCTAAAAGAGATGATGGAATCATATATGAAGAAGACTAGAGATGACACAGATAGACAGATAGCCGGAGAGTTGGTAACAGATGAAACACTTTTGTCTTCTAACATTTTCCAGTATGGCTCTCCCCCTACCAGTTATTCAACTCCTCTTTCACTGGTGAGTGGTTGGATGGGTAAAATGCAGCAGAGTAGCATGCATATATATAGTCTCCAGAACAACTATGTATTTGTTGCTAGGTGCCTTTGAGTAGTTGCTGCCTCATAGTGACCCTATAAACAATAGAATAAAACACTGCTGCATCCTGTACTATCCTCACTATCAGTGTTACAGCTGTTGAGACTGTGCCAGTCCATTTAGTTGTGGGGGGTGGTCTTCCTCTTTTTGATTGAACCACAACTTTACCAAGCATGATGTCCTTATCTAGGAATTGGTACCTTCTGATAATATGTCCAAAATATGAGAGATGAAGCATCACCATCGTGGCTTCTAAGGAGCATTCTGGCTATTATTCTTTTGAGGCAGATTTTTTTGTTCTTCTAATGGTCCATGGTGCATTCAATACTTTTCTCCAAAACCATAACTTAAATGCAGTAATTGTTCAACAGTCTTCCTCATTCACTGTCCTACATTCACGTTCATATGATGCTACTGTAAACATCACAGCTTGATTCAGGAGCACTTAGGTACTCAAATGGAAATCTTTGTTCTTGAACACTTTAAAGGAATCTTCTGTAGCAGATATCCCTAGTACAATACATAGTTTGATTCTTGGCTGCTGCATCCATCAATATTGATTGTAGAACCAAGCAAAATAAAGTTTTGACAACGTATCTTTTCTCCATTTCTCATGAAGTTATTTGTTGTTCCAGTGGTGAGGATTTCTGTTTTCTTTACAATGAGGTCCAACTCATACTAAAGGCTGAGGTTAATGATCTTCATCAGTAAGTTTTTTAAGTTCTCTTCACTCCTAATCCACTACCATCAAATCAATTCTGATTCATATCGACCCTCTAGGACAAAATAGAACTGCTTGTTAGGGCTTCCACAACTGTAAATCTGCTTCATTTTTCTTCTGTGGAATGGCTTGTGGTTTTGAATTGCTGACCTTTTGGTTAGCAGCCTAATGTTGAACATACTGCATCACCAGGTCTCCTAAAATTCTATTTTTTAGAATTGTTTTACTGGTTTCCTAGGATGCTCAGATTTTTTCTGTACCTTGTCTATTTTGTTATTGTTGCTGTTAAGTGCCATTGAGTCGATTCCGACCCAGAGCGAACCTTGTATAGGGTTTCCAAGGAGCAGCTAGGGAACTTGAACTGCTGACCTTGCAGTTCAAATGGCTTTGCAGTCTGGCACATCAACCCACAGCACCACACCAGGGCTCCTATTTTGTTATAGGCCTAACCATTACATAGCACACATATTCATAGTTTAAAATTTTTTCCATATAGATGGACAGAACCTTTCTCCTGAGAAGATAAGCACATACTGGTAGTTATAATCTGTGCAAAAAGCACATTTAAAACTAAGAATTTTTAAAATCATGGGACTGAAAGAATAATATATAGAATGTGTTTCAATACAAAATTAATTAATGTAGTAAGGAAAATTTCCCTCTGATTTACTTGAAGTTCTTTGTTCCTTTAGGAAGCAAATACATTAGAAATTAAACTAAGGTTAAAAGTGGAGTTGAAAAGGTAACAGTCTAAGATTCCTCAGTGAATCTTTGGGATTTGCCCAGTCATTTCTTTGTTGGTAAAGTATAGTCCTGAACTCTTTTATTCACGTTCTAAATATCTTGATGGGATCTCTGTGTTCCCTGGGTAAATCCAGGGCAGTGTTTTCTGCTTTCTTCCCCTATTTCTATTATAATTGTTCAAAATAGCGTGGTGCTGCAGGATCAGCACTGGACTACAAACCACAAGTCTGACAGTTCAAACCTACTAGCTACTACCTGGAAAGCTATAGGATCACTATGGCTTGGAACCAACTCGACGTCACTTACCAACAACAGCATTCAGAATAGTTAATAATTTTTAGTTTAAAATTAAAAACTTTGACTCATTGTAGATTCTTTCCATGTGAGTGGAGATAATTCTTTGCAGTTGACAGAGCTTCTAAACAAACACAAAAGAAACACTTGAAGACAAATTTCAAAATCTTATTTCCTATGAATGTTGCTAGTAACATTATTGTAAAAATCAAGTGATGAGATATACTGGTGTGGGGATACTTCAATAAGTCCCAATGGATCTGAAAAGAATCTAAAACCAGAAGACATGCTTTTTACTTCTGGTCTTACACTTCCATTTGAATGCTAAATTCCCATTAAAATATAACCACTCACTATTATAGTGCATATCAGGTAATGTAATCTCCTAGGGTCTGCATGAACCTTTAATATTTGCTTTTTGAGACTGAGGTAATTTGTAAGAACTGATTTGCAACCACTTGCTTTTAAGTCTGAAAATACTACATAATTTTAAGATATAAGACCAAAGTGTAGTGTTCACAATTTCATACCATATGTGAGCAGATACACTATAAAATTATGTTCCAGATGTGTCCTTTCCATGAACTGTAACATACTGGAGACCTAGATTCTTGTAAATGAATTACTTAGTTCAATACAAAACAAAATTCACAAAACCAAAGAAAATTAAAAATTTTGCCTGGAGGCATCACCATACACAGCATGCAGTTATATGAGGTTTAAATAGCTCTTGGTGTTAGAGGGTTGTCCAGAAGTGGGGAATGGAAAAAAAAAGTGATTCTTATCACTAAGCAAGGCATGTCATTCTAATGTCGCAATAAGTTAAATAGAATTCAAAATGGGAAAACATTTGTTTATTCATTCATACTTTACTTAATACATTGGAAAATACTTAGTGTTTGCTCACTTTGAGCCACCCTTCTACTAGACTCCAGGGACACAGATGTCTAAAATATGGACATTTCTCATCAGGAGTTTGATGTAATAAGGAAAATAATTACAAGACTTTATTTGGTACCAATTTTCACTTTAAAAACATGTTCATGTATATTGTATCAGCTTTCTTTCACAAAGCTGTATGAGTATGTATTATATTTATATTTGTTTTATTGATAAGAAAACAGTGAATCCAAGAGAAAATGGTTTATGATGCCTTCATTCATGCTATACATCTTAAATTTTTAAGATTGTAATTATCTTTTATGGGCTAATTCAAGTACCCACCACCTTTTTTTTTTTTTTTTAATTTTACTGTGTAACAGCTGAACTTATAGATTATTCTTCACATAATATTATACAGTATTTACAGTCAGAGGCATGCTGATTACAACTGCATTTCTTTTTTCTTTTATTATTTAGTTTGACAAGAGTAATGCACAAATTATTACTCCTAAGGTCTCAGTTTGTACATGTTTTTGCCGTCACTGGATGGCTGTAGACAAATTCTCTCAGTAATACACTTGTCTTTGTCTTGTTGCTGTTGTTAGGCATCATTCAGTCAGTTCTTCCTCAGAGAGACCCTATACACACCAGAATAAAACATTGTCAGGCCCTTCACCATCCTCACTATCGTTGTTACTCCTACAGCATTGTTGCAGCCAGTGTGCCAATCCATTTCATTGGTGGTCTTTCTCTGTTTCGCTGACCTTCCACTTTACCAAACATAATGTCTTTCTCTAGGGAGTGGTCCTTCCTGATAACATATCTGAAGGATGAGAGACAAAGTCTTCTCATCCTGCCTTCTAAGTAGCATTCTCACTGTACTTCTTCCAACACAGATTTGCTTGTTCTTCTGGAATTCCATGGTACTTTAAATATTCTCCTCTAACTCCATAAATCAAATGCATCATTCTTCTATGGTCTTCCTTATGCATTGTCCAACTTTCATATGCATATGAGGCTACTGAAATTACTAAGGATTGAATCAAGTGCACCTTAGTCCTTAAACAGATAGCTTTGCTCTTGAACACATTAAAGAGGTCTTACCTGTGCTTTATTGATTATGCAAAGGTTTCCAACTGTGTGGATCATAATAAACTATGGATAACATTGTGAAGAATAGGTATTCCAGAACATTTGATTGCCATCATGAGGATCCCATACATAGACCAACAGGTATCCTTTGAACAGAACAAGAGGATACTGTATGGTTTAAAATCAGGAAAGCTGTGCGCCAGGGCTACATTCTTTCACTATACTTATTCAATCCTTATTCACTCTGAATGATGAACAAATCATCCCAGAAGCCATATTATATGAAGAAGAGTTTGGCATCAGGATTGGAAGAAAACTCATTAACAACCTGAATTTTGCAAATGATACAACCTTTCTTGCTGAAGTTGAAGAGGATTTAAAATACTGATGAAGATCAAAGATAACAGTTTTAGTATGGATTGCACCTCAATGTAAAGAAGACCAAAATCCTTACAACTTGACCAACAAATAGCATAACGGAGATTTTGTTTTTAAATTGTTAAGTGCCATCAAGTCGATTTCCACTCATGATGACCGTGCATGGGGTTTCTGAGGAGTGGCTGGTGGATTTGAACCACCAAGCTTTTAGATAGCAGTCCAATGCTTATCCTATAGCATCACACCAGGACTCCTTAATGGGGATGTTGTTATGTGTCGTCGAGTTGGTTCTGATTCATAGTAACCCCTGTATAGGATTCCCAAGGAGAGGCTGGTGAGTTTGAACTAACAACCTTGTGGTACAAACTAACCTCGCAGTCCAGTGCTTCATCCTACAGTGCTGCATCTTAAAAAAGAAAGTCTAATCAAAACAAATGGGATCTTCTGGGCCTGTTAAATTAAAGGCAGAGAGGTCAGCTCAGAAGGTTATGGCTACTGTTTTTTAACATTCCAAAGTGATAATCACAGATTTTTCTCAAAGGATATAGAATGATGATAGGGGCTTATTATGAGGAACTTTAAAAAAACTGAAAATTGCATTATTGGAAAAAAGACCAGGTAAATTACACTGAGAAAATTGTTTCTATCATAATATACCTGCTTATTCTTCAAGGGTAGCAAGGCATGTCTTAAAATAATTTTTTGACAAACCATTTCTTATTCATTTTACAACCCTGATATTTCCCTTATATACTTCTTTTTGTTTTCCAAATTTAAAGAACATCAAATGGGATCATGATTTGAGTCCCTTGAAGATGCCAAAACTGCTGTTTTGACTTTGTGTAAATCGAAAAGCATAGACTTTTTAGGGGAAAGGTTGTTGTTGTTAAGTGCCAGCAAGTTTGTTCCAACTCATAGTGACTTTATGCACAACAGAACGAAACACTGCCCAGTCCTGCACCTTCCTCACAATCATTGTTAAGCTTGAACCCATTGCTGCTGCCACTGAGCCAGCCTATTTCATTGGGTGTTAGAGAGATACAAACACTGCCTTCAGAAGTGTATAGATCTAGATGGAGGATATGTTGAGAAACATTAACTTCACATTTTGATATTTTTATTTAATAAAAGTTTTTGTTGTAATACTTTCTTACGTACCCTCTGCAACAATTTCTTTTAGAAGGATCAGTTTGAGGCTGACCACTATGAGGTAGAGATTAAAGATATCCCAAATGTTAGACTGCCTTAAAGTTTTATACCACTCATAATCTCTGACAGCAACCACACTGCCTACCCTTAGTATTCTCCCCCCCCCCACGTTCTAGGGTTACCCAATTCGCTACAGTCTTAAAGAAGTCAGAGGCCATTAAGGAAATGGCTCCCATATTTGTAGAGTCTTGTAAGTAACAAACTATAGTTCAGACATTAGTCTGGAAGATTCTCCTCACTTACACAGAATCAGGCTGTTGACTTACAAGGCTGTGGAAGCTGACAAATTAGGTCAGGCTGTGGGCTGAAGTCCTTAGAACTGGATATCAGAATAAGTTGAATGAGCTTGCTGAGTCAAGCAAAGGAGTTCACAATCCACTCACATTACCAAGATAGCTCATTTTATGTGCAGCAGGATGGCAAAATTGGCCAAACCCTTTGCTGGACCAATTTTATTTTTAAAATCACAAAACAATTACCATTAACAATTACTCACAACTGGAACATATAGTCCTCTCAGCATTTTCCCTACCTTCTCTTACACAAACTCATCAGGAAAACTTAATATGGTTTGAGTTATCAAGAAATGGCTAGAAATAACATATTAAATAATTTGCTGCAGTGCACTCTCATATACATAATCATTGTTAGCCATGAATGACCTTAAATATTTGAAGTTACCGCCTGCACACACTCTCTGCATTCCCTAAGTTAAATAGAATAACTCTTCAGAACCTCAAATATTACTATTTTTTTGTCTGTTGTACTAAACTGAGCTGCTAAAGAATGCATTGAATTGGTTTATGTTCTGCTGTATATCATCTCAGTGACAGCAACAACAAAATAAGTTATTTTATAAACATAAATATATATTTGATATTTTGAACATTTCAGATTTACAGAAAAATTGATAGTATAGAGAGTTCCTTATCCCACCTACTGCTACATAGCTTCCCTAGTTTTAGCATGGTGCATTTGTTACAAATAACTGATGTTGATACATTGCTAATAATTAAAGCCCATAGTTTACTCAAATTTAATAAGGTTTTACCCAAGTCCATAGTTTACTCAGATTTAATTAGGTTTTATCCAATGTCCTGTCTCTGTTCCAGCATCCCATCCAGAATATCACATTATATTTAGTTTTCATGTTTGCTTAGGCTCCTATTTACCATGACAGTTTTTCAGACTTTTCTTTGTTTTAATAATTTCATTTTTTTCATTTTCAAGTCTCCAAGTCAAAAATACTTGAAACAAACCCTAGAATTATACAGTAAAGAATTTAAAAGAATAGTTTGTGTTCTATGGTTAAGGATAAAACTAACATTGGTGTTGGTGGTGGTTGTGTGACACCGAGTCAGTTCAGACTCACATTAATCCTGTATAGAGATTCTGATACTGTAACTTTGCAGAAGCCGAAAGCCTCATTATTCTCCATTGGAGCCAGTGGTCAATTCGAATTAATTACCTTGTGGTTAGCAGCCCAGCATGTAATCCATTATGCTATAAGGGCTCATTTATCTAACAATACAAATGCATTAAAAACAAAACAAAACCTGTCATTCTCAAGAAATTCTACCCACAAATATATAATTTCAAATCAAATTTCATTTGCCATAGCAACATCACTTTACTCTTATTATAAGACTATACCCTTATTATATTATTCAAGAATTATTGTTGTTTTTTATGTGCCTTCTAGTTGCTAGGCACTCATCGTGACATAATGCACAACAGAACAAACACTGCCTGGTCTTGCACCAATCTCACAATCGTTGTTATACTTGAAACCATTGATGCAGCCACTGTGCCAATCCATCTCATTGAGGGTCTTTGTCTTTTTCCCTGGCCCTCCACTTTGTTGTTGTTGTTAAGTATCATGGAGTCAGTTCTGACTCATAGTCACCCTGCATAGAGTTTCTGAGGCTATAAATCTTCACGGGAGCAGAACGCCTCATCTTTCTTCCACAGAACTACTGGTAGTTTCAAACTGCTGACCTTGAGTTTAGCAGCCTGACATGTAACCGCTACGCTACTAGAGCTCCTTACCAAGCATTATGTCCTTCTCCAGGGACTGGTCCCTCCTAATAGTATGTCTAAAGTATGAGAGACAAAGTCTGGCTATTTTGGCTTCTGAGGAACGTTCTGGCTATACTTCTTCCAAGACAAATTTGTTTGTTCTTTCGGCAGCCCATCATGGTACTTTTACTGTTCTCCAATGTTGTTGTTGTTGTTAAGTGCCGTCGAGTCGGTTCCGACCCATAACGACCCTGAACAGGGTTTCCGAGGCTATAAATCTTTACGGGAGCAGAAAGCCTCCTCTTTCTCCTATGGAGCAGCTGGTAGTTTCAAACTGCTGACCTTTGGATTCGCAGCCTGATTCGTTACCACTACATTACCGGAGCTCCTTATTCTTCTACAATACCATAACTCAAATGATCAATTATTTTGTTCTTCTTTATTCATTGTCTGACTTTCAATGCACATAAAGTTATTGATAATACTGACTTGGGATATTTTGTTCTTAGGCCATGTGTAACAGATTTGCCTATTACAGTATGTTGTTTGGTTTCTTGACTGCTGCTTCCATGAGCATTGATGGTTGATCCTAGCAAAATGAAGTACTTGACATCTTCAGTCTTTTCTCCTTTTATCTTGATGTTATTTATTGGTACAATTGTTTTTCTCCTCATCTCTTTCTTTCATTCTTATTTCTTACATTTTGGTGCCCAATGTGGGGCATGGGAGAGTAAGCTGAGGCTCCCCAGCTGGCTCTGGGTTGCCTTCTCCCTGTTCCCCCACACCCCCTTTTTCTTCCTCTCCTCAAGATCAAAGGTGTGGTGGCCACAGGAAGATCAATTGGGCGAATCCTAGATATGAGGTTAACTTTTTCTTCCTGAGACATCTCAGAGTTGTGAGCAAACCAAGTCCAACTGAGGAGGTTTGGCCGAGGCTACTCTCTGGTAACCTCTAAAGGGACTTGTGGCATTCACATCTTTAGTCGTTGGTCTGGGCAGTTGTCTCCCTTTTTGCCTTCCAAATTTCGTGGCTCCAGCAGATCACAGAACCATGTTCCAAACCGGATCCAACCATCCACCACCAGCTGATTCCTCTCTAGTCATTCCCACAGGGAAGGTAAGTTGGCCTCCGGAGGTTTTCTCTAAGGTACCTACACAACACCTCCTCTGACCCCCAGACATAAGGCCTTGGCAGGCATATCTTACATGTCTCAGGGGCCCACCATTAGAATAATACAGGGGACACTCTGGTTGTTCTTCTGGCCCTCCTTGCCAACTCTGGTTTCTATGTTTCTCTCCTCAGGATGCCCTGTAGAGAAACATCATGTTCCCCAGTCACCCACCCTCTTACCTCTCCCTTTAACTGAACACACAAAGATTATGGCACAGAGGAAGGTAGAATCTCCACTGAGTAGTATCCAATCTGTCAAGGCGGGGCTAATGAAAGGAGATGGGGATAGGTCCCTGTGGTATAAAGATGAATAATTGTTATCAGGACTGACTGCAAGGTTTAGACATGTAAAGGTGGACATTTTGTAGCAAAAGGAGGGGAGTGATTGGCTTTATAGTCTAGGAGCAGAGGTCCCTGGAACCATCAAGAGAGAAGAGCGGAGTGCAAGACCCTACCCAGAGAAACAGTGACGCCAGAGATGGAGGCAGAGACGATGATGTGGAGAGATGGAGTGGCCGTGGATTCTAGACCCAGAGAGGGAGAGGGGCTGTGTGCTGATGACCAGGAGGCAGGCTTCCAGGGTATATATACCTTTTGGTTGGTTGATGATGCATGGAGGGGATTGTAACCATGGCAATGAAACTATATACAATAGGATGAATGTAAAGCTAATGTTCTCCATGTAAACTATCACATAATTCACAATATTGTGTCAAATTGTTGTCCTTCAATGCCCCCTTAGTCCTGAGTGTCTCCATGGCCTCCAACCCACTGTCAGTCACTTATCCCTTAAGGTTTTCTCACCTCTTTCATATTTCACCACCTGTAGGATCTATAACAATCTCACAATACTATGACTCCAGACACCCATCTGTGACTACCCATTATTTAACATATGCCTCAATGCAGTACGTCTCCAAGTCAGAAGAGACTGTCACATGTCACCCATTAATAACACTCGATTATTTCTGTATACTCAAATCCACAGGTTAGCACTAGAAGCAGTCCTCAACTACAGCCTCACCAACTCCATGCTCTTCCAATCCTAAGAAGTAGCCCACTTAGCAACTTCCCTGTCAACATGGGAAAGAGCAGGACATGCGGACAGGCCCCAAGATTCCTTAACTCTCCAAATATAAGGATGCATTAACCATCACCAAGGAGTACTTTTCCTATCCGGAAAGAACCTTTACATTTGCCTACCTACTAATTGGACTGATACATGCACCCTAGCATACATAACCCCACCCATAACCTATTCTTTTGAAGACCAACCTATATTAGTCCCAGTAAACACTCCATTGAGCCAAAACATATGTGACTTGCAACTTATCCCTCTACTTGTCAGCCTAGGAATCATGGCAGGCATAGGAACTGGATTAGCAGGAATTTCAGTCTCAGCCACTCTGTCCTCTTCCCTACGAGAAAGTTTGGATGAACTATCTCTACAGCTATCCCAAATTCAAGATCAGATTGAATCCCTAGCAGGAGTAGTTCTCCAAAATTGAAGAGCCCTAGACCTACTTACATATGAAAAAGGAGGCACCTGCATATTTCTCAATGAGGAATGCTGATTTTTTGTGTGAACAAGTCAGTCCTAGTCCGAGATGGTATAAAGAGATTAAAAGAAAAAGCAACAAGGCTGAATTCCAACAATTCTCCAAGCTCATGGCTCACCCAAAATATCCTCTCTTGGTTATTACCCTTCTTAGGACCTCTACTCCTCCCTTGCCTGGGAGCTGTATTCCTGCCTTGTGTAATAAATTCTTTCCAAAGATTTCTTGCAGGCCGACTTACTGCCATTGCGAAACATCAGGTGGCAACCACTCTTCTGTTGCAGACTTGCCCCATATATGCACCTAAATCAGCAGGAAGCAGCCAAAGAGACACATCTGCCCTTATCCCCCTAATATCAAGAGTCTGGGATGAAGGACCCTGCTCCTAATCAGCATAATGGCATTGCAGCTGCCCCCAAGTGGTGCTGAATAAACTCCTACTTAAGCTTCGGTCTCCTGAAAGCTTAAGTCTTTATTACACCAAGAGACCCTCCCCCCAGGAGTTTCAGATTTCAGGAACATCTCCTTAACTCCACCCATTGGAAGCCCACCACAATGGTACCAGGGACCGCATCGCCTTAAATACGCCAGTCTGTAAGGGACAGGCGGGCTCTTTGTCTCTCTTAATTTTGACTTCCCTCTCCTAGGTTTACTTTCAATAAACTTGCCTGCTGTTAAAGCCACATTTCTCTCCTCATCTCTTTCCTATTTCTTATACTAAGCATACAGATTGAAAACGTAAAGTGAAAGAATACATCACTGATGCTCACGTTTTCTGTATTATACCATTCAGTGTCCCCTTGTTCTATCCAAACGACTGCCTCTTGGTTTACGTATGGGTTCCTCATGAGTAAAATTAAGTGTTCTAGAATAATTATCTTTGCAATATTGTCCATAGCTTGTTGTGATCCACATAGTTGAAAGCTTTTGAGTAGTCAATAAAGAGCAGGTAAACATCTTTCTGGTATTCTCTGCTTTTAGTCAAGATAAATCTGACATTAGCAATGATATCTGTCATTCCACATCATCATCTGAATCAGGCTTGAACCTCCAGCAGTTCTCTGTCAATATACTGTTGCAGCCTTTTTTGAATTGCCTTTAGCAGCATTTTACTTGGACGTGATATTGATAATCTTGTCCAATGATTTCTGCATTCCATTGGGTCACCTCTCTTTGGAATAGGCACAAATATGGATATCTTCTAGTTAGTCAGTCAGTCAGTAAGTCAGGTAGTTGTCTTCCAAATTTCTTAGCATAGATGAGTGAATACCTCCAGTTCTACATCTGTTGAAAGATGTCAATTTCTATTCTATTTGTTTCCATAGCCTTGTTCTGTGCCAGTGCTTTCAGTGTACCTTGGGCTTCTTATATTATTATCACTGACTCTTGATTGTATGCTCCCTCTTAAAATGGTTGGACATCGACCATGTATTTTTGGTACAGTGCTTCTGTGTATTCCTTCCATACAACATTTTACCCATAGAATCCTTTATAGCAAAAGCTGAGGTTTAAATTTTTTCTTAAGTTCCCTCATGTGAGAAATGTTGAACATGTTCTTTCCTTGTGGTTTTCTAACTCCACATCTTTGCATATTTCATTATCATATTTGACTTTGTCTTGTTGAGCTGCCCTTTGAAATTTTCTGTTAGGTTCTTTTATCTAATTTCTTCCAATTGCTTTAGCATCTCTAAACTGGGGAGAAAGTTTCAAAGTCTTCTTCTGACATCCATTTTTGTCTTTTCTTTCTTGTCTTCTTAATCATCTTTGGCTTTCTTACTGTACGATGTTCTTAATGTTATCCCACAACTCTTCTGTCTTCAGTCTTTAGTGCCTAATTCATTGTGTCTTTGAGATGATCTCTATATTCAGGTGGGATATATTCACGGTCATATTTTGGCATTTGTGTACTTGTTTTAATTTTCTTCAACCTGAACTTGCACATGAGTAATTAATTATCTGATACACAGTATGCTCCTGTTCATGTTTTAGCCGATGAGCTTTTCCACTACCTCTTTCCAAAGATGTAGTCATCTTGATTTCTGTGTATTCCATCTGGTGAGGTCCATGTGTATAGTTGTCTTTTATATTGCTTTAAAAAAGCTATTCGCAACGAAGACGTCATTGTTCTTACAAAATTATAACTTGCAATCTCCAGCATCCTTTCTACCACCATGGCCATATTTTCCAATGACTGATCCTTCTTTATTTCCAACATTTACTTTCCATTTTTGAGTAATTACCGATATATCTTTATTGCATGTTTGATCATCTTCAGACTGAAGAAATTGGTAGATTTCTTGTTTCATCATCATTTGCTTTAGTGGTTGGTGCATAAATATGAATAATAGTTGTATTAACTACTCTTCCTGGTAGACATATGGATATAATCCTATCACAGACAGCATTGTATTTCAAGATAGATCTGGAAATGTTCATTTTGTTGATGACTGTGACAGCATTCCACTTCAGTTTGTCATTACTGGCATACTAAGCCATGTGATTGTCAGATTCAAAATGGCCAAACCAGTCCATTTTAGATCATTAATTTAGATATAGAGTATCAATGTTTATGTATTCCATTTCATTTCTGACTACTTCTAATTTTCCTAGATTCATACATCATGCATTCGATTTTCAAGCTATTGATTTATGTTTATAAATGTTTACTCTCAGTTTAAATTGTGCCCTACCAGAAAATGAAAGTCCTGGAATCTTTATTTCATTCATGTCATCACAGTCAACTCTCCTTTGAGGAGGCAGCACTTTCCCTGTCGTATTTTAGTGACTTCCAACCTGAGAGGCTCATTTTCTGGCTCTTCTGGCACTATATTTGACAATATTCTGCTGACTCTTAATCATGTTTTAATATTCAATATTCTTTTGCTATCTGACAATGTTCTACTACTATGCAAAAGGTTTTCAGTGGCTACTACAAGAATAAGCAAGTTGTTTATCGGGATGCCATTAAGACAAGCAATTAAATCCCTTCAGGACAAACCCCCCTCCAAGACTAAAACACAACAAAAACACATGAGCAGGCATGTAAGCTTGCTGGCAACCACATTGGTCTTCTGGTGAGTAGAAGAGGGGGAAATGCAGCAATGAAGAAATGGGCTGAGTTCAGTCACATTCCATAGATTCCCATTGACCTGGAGATGAGAGAGAAAAGAGGAAGAGATGGATGGTCCAAAGTGTAGTGTGACCTGGGGACACCTGAGCCATGGACAAGGACATAGCCACAGAGGGCTAGAGCTGAGAGTGAAGTATCCAGCTGATATGAAGTGAGGGGAGATGCACAAGAACAACCAAATTTATAGATAGTACCCATTTGACCTAGTCTTGATGACTTGATAATCAGAGCTTTACTAGAGGAAGATTAAAAAAGAAAACAAAACAATTTTTCATAAAGGAAACGAGGGTAAATTTCTATAATTTGATGAACTTGACCTATACTCATGGAGGTAGTAGTTCAAAGTCCCAACAGAGAGGGAAAAAATCTTCACATTAAGTATCAATGCTATCCCCTTTGTATATAGGTTAGATAGGGATGGGCAACTTAGACATTAGCTACCCAAAATGAGGGGGTGATAAAAGTCTCAAAGTGACTGGCTTACAAGGTTTCAAGAGGGAATTTAGTTTAAGAGTATGTGGGGGAAGATAGAGTCCCCACTGAATACTTTTCATCTAGTCTAGATGGGCCTGGTAAAAAGAGAAGGGGATAAGATTCTTATGATTCAATAGTGAGTAATTGTTATCATGACTAATTGTTAATGTCACAATTGTAAAGACAGAAGTTCTGTAACA
Source organism: Chrysochloris asiatica (assembly GCF_000296735.1). Lineage (NCBI taxonomy): Eukaryota > Metazoa > Chordata > Mammalia > Afrosoricida > Chrysochloridae > Chrysochloris > Chrysochloris asiatica. The sequence continues at coordinate 333,546 of NW_006408576.1, forward strand.
AAAACAGGGGAGTAGTTAATCTTACGGTCCAGAAATAAAGGATGTTGGGACCATCAAGGGAGAAGAACACAAGCACAATATGGGAACTTATTCAGAGAAGCAGGACACCAGAGATGGAAGCAGAGATGGGGACATGGAAAGAGGGAGCTTCTGAGGACTCTAGATTCATTGAAGGGGTGGGACTGAGAACTGTGGCCTTTGGTGGTTTAAATTGTTATATATGCCTGAGTGTTTTTAAAAAAAGCTAAAATGAATAGAGAGAAATACTGTTGACTGATGGTACATGGGTGGGATTATAACGATTGTAATGAACTGGACTAAGGTGCACCTGACCCAAGCCATAGTATTTTCAATAACCTCATATGCATGCAAAAGCTGGACAGTGAATAAGGAAGACCGTAGAAGAATTGATGCTTTTGAGGTATGGTGTTGGAGGAAAATATTGAAAGTCCCACGGCCTGCCAAAAGAACCAATAGATCTGTTTTGGAAGAAGTGCAGCCAGAGTGCTCCTTGGAGGCCAAGATGGCCAAACTTTGTCTCATACTTTGGACATATTGTCAGGAGGGACCAGTCACTGGAGAAAGATATCATGTTTGGTAAGGTGGAGGGTCAGAGAAAAAGAGAAAGATCCCCAATAAGGTGGATTGGTCAAGTGGCAGCATCGATGGACTCAAGTGTGGCAACAATACTGAGGTTGGCCCAGGATCGGGCAGTGTTTCATTCTGTTGTGCATAAGGTCGCTATGAGTCGGTACCGACTTGATGGCACCTAACAACAACAAGAACAATGAAACAGAGTATATGATTTGTTGAATGTAAAACTGATGATCTGCCTGTAAACTTTCACTCAATTCACAATAAAAACTTAATAATGAATAAATAAATAAATAAATGAAAACAGGGTTTTCAGTGACTAAATATTTAGAAATAGTGTGGCTTTCCTTCTTCCTAGTCTGTCTTAATCTGGAAGCTCAGCTGAAACCTGCCCACCAGGGGTGACCCTGTTTGTATTTAAAAATATGGGTAGTATACATTCCAGAATAATAGCAATAGGAAAACCACCAGAGTTTTGCAAATTGATAGACAAATGGTGATATTCAAGAATATTCCTATCAAACTGCTATAGATGAAGTTGTACATAACAATTTTACAATGCCACTAGCATTAATTTTTTAGAGTCTTTGTTTGCACCTTTAAGTTAAGTTGGACTCTTAACCACAATGTAGGTGGCTCAAGCCCACCAGCAACTCTTAGGAAACTGTATAAGGGTGACTATGAGTCAGAATTGATTCTACATTACTTAACAACAAACAACAAGAAGTAAACCCTTTTGATGGCATGTTTGTTGTTGTTAAGTGCTGTAGAGCAGGTTCTGACTCATAGCAACCTTGTATAGGGTTTCTGGTGAGCCACTGGTGAGCTTTAAAGTCATACAAACCAATCTTGGATGATTTTAACAAACTTAAATGTATTCTCTCATAGTTTGAGTGGCTAGAAGTCCAAATTCAGAGCATCAGTTATGGAGAAAAGTCCTTGTCTCCTTTAAGCATCATACAGAAAGAAATCAAATATCATTAAGAAGACAAGGAAGAAGGAAAAGTCCAAACTGGATGTCAATAGAGAATCCGAAATTTGCTCTCCAGCACAGAGATGCTAAAGTAAATGGGAGAAATGAGGAGGTAAAGAGCTGAACATGAAATTTCAAAGGGCAGTTCTAGAAGACAAAGTACTATAATAAAATGTTAAAAGAACTGGAGTTAAAAAGCCAAAAGGGAAGAACATTCTCAGTATTTCTCACGCTGGAAGAACTAAAGAAATAATTCAAGCCTTGACTTGCAATTTTTAAGGATTCTATGGACAAAATATTGAATCATGCAGAAAGTATCAAAATAAGATGCTACACAGCATCTTATTATACTTACTACACAGTCACTACTAAAAACAGTGGTTGATATTCAACCATTTTAAGAGGCAGCATATGGTCAAGAGCCAATAATACTAAAGTGAGAAATCCAAGGTACACTAAAGGTATTGGCAAAGAACAAGTCTCAAGGAACTGTTGAAATGCAAATTGAAATCTTTCAACAAACTGATGCAGCACTGGAGGCATTCACTCATCTATGCCAGAAAATTTGGAAGACAGCTATAAGGCCAATTAATTGGAAGAGATCCATATGTGTGCCCATTCCAAAAAGATGTGACCCAATAGAATGTGGAAGGATCAGCAAAAAAAGAAGACCCCCAATTTTGTCAACCAATCTCATTCGAGTTTTTCCTTTTTTTTAGCTGATCCTCCATTTTAACAATCATGGTGTCCTTCTCCAAGCACTGGTCCTTCTGGATAACACATCCAAAGTATAAGAGATGAAGTCTTGCCATTCTTGTTTAAGGTGCACTCTGACTGAACTTCTTCTAAGATAGAGTTGTTTGTTCCTTTGGCAGTCCATGGTACTTTTAATGTTCTCCAACACTGTAATTCAAATGCATTAGGGATTAATGTCTTCCTTATTAATTATGTAACTTTCACATTCATATGATGCAATTGAAAATACAATGGATTTGGGTCAAGCTCACTTTTAGTCCTCAAACTGATCTTTGTTTTTGCACATTTTAAAGAGGTCTTTTGCAGCAGATTTGTCTAATGCAAAGTGTTGTTTGATTTCTTAACTGCTGCTTCCATGAGTGTTGATTGTGGATCAAATATATAGTCTTTGACAATTTCAATCTACTCCATTTATCATAATATTATTTACTGATTTAGTTGTCAAGATTTTTGTTTTCTTTACATTGAGGTGTAATCCATTCTTAAAGCTGTAGTCTTTGGTCTGTATCAGTAAGTAATTTAAGGCCTTTGGCTTCCAGCAAACAAGATTATATCATCTACATATTGTAGGTTTTTAAAGAGTCTTCCTCCAATCCTAATGCCATGTTCTTCTTCATATAATACAGCATCTTGTATTATAGTTTAATGTATGTTATGGAGAAGGATACCACCCCAGAACACACCTTTCCTGATTTTAAACCATTCGTTATCCTCATGTTCTGTACTAACAGCAGCCTCCTGTTTTATGTACAGGTTCCTCATAATCACAATTAAGTATGCTGGAATAGCCATTTCTTGCCATATTATTCATAATTTGTCATAATCCACACAGTTGAAAGTCTCTGTATAGTCAATAAAGCACAAGTAAACATCTTTTTGGCATTCTTTGCTTTCAGACAAGTTCCATCTTTTTTCAGCACTGGTATCTCTAGTTCCATGCCCTCTTCTGAATTCAGCTTGAATTTTTGGCTGTGTACTCTTGCAACTGTTTTTTGTTTTGTTTTTTTTCTATTATCTTCAGTAAAAGGTCACCATGGGTGAGTCTGCTGATATTTAAAATATCAGTGTTACAACTTCCATTATCACAGTAACACACAAGCCACCATACTATGATAAACTGACATAGTTTATGACACACTGTCATAAAGATTAGAGCTTAGAAAATCTGATGAGGCCATTCTATTCTGTTACATGTGCTATATGAGTCGATGTTGACTCAGCAGCACTTAACAACAGAGACTAATGGGGGAAATGATGAAATGAGGTATTCATGTGTTGTGTTCTTTTGTGTGATTCATTTTCAGAAACCACTGCAAATTCCCATCGTCTTTGAAGTCATCTCACAACACACTGAGGAAGTTAGCTATTTTATCTCTGTGTTGCCATAGCATTTTAGAAGTACCTCTAGTTGTCACATTTTGTAATTATACTTTTTGTGATACTGTTGCACTCAATAATCTAAGGCTCCTTAAAGCCAGGGATGATGTTAATCATCTTTCTTCCTCAATTCCTTTAGTAATGTCTGATGTTGTTGTTGTTAAGTGCCGTCGAGTCGGTTCCGACCCATAGTGATCCTGTACAGGGTTTCCGAGGCTGTAAATCTTTACGGGAGCAGAAAGCCTCATCTTTCTCCTGCGGAGCGGCTGGTAGTTTCAAACTGCTGACTTTGGGGTTCGCAGCCTGATTCATAACCACTACGCTACCAGAGCTCCGTATAATAGGGACTCAATAAATGGTGAATTGAACTGCAATCAAAATTATAGGTCCTCCATTACTAAGCAATATATCAAAACGATATAATTATGTATATAAATATTAAAATTTAGATTTCCATATGACCACATGCAGTATACCCATTAACCAGACAGAATGTGAATATGTTATTATTAGATTCATATTTAACTAAACTATGTTGTCATACTGTATGGTAAGCATTGGGTTGTTAATCACAAGGATGGTAGTTCAAATCAACCAGATGCTCCTCCAAAACCCTATATAGGGTCACTATGAGTCGGAACCAACTCGATGGCACATAACAACACCAGCAAATAAATTTTTTGAAACTATTTTGATGTCATTTGTCATAAAATTCTAAAGCTTATCATTTCTTCTAAAAAAAGTAAAATTAAGCAGTTTATACATCTGAATTTAGATTTCTAGTGTTATAAAATTAAGAAAGATTCTGGTCCTACTAGGTTGTTATTTTCCTCTGTTTTACAAACCATTCTTTAATGTATGCTTGCATCATATATTGTTGTCATTAGTGTTAAGTTCCACTGTGTTGGTTCTGAGTTACAGCAACCCTGTATAGACCTTCTAAAGAGCGGCTGGTGAGCTTGAACTGCCGACCTTGAGGTTCAAACCGACTTTACAGTCTAGTGCATTAACCTATAGCACTCCACCAGGACTCTTTCATCATGTATAGGATATCAATTAAGTTCTACAACCTGTGATAGGCTTAACCATAGCACTTAAATCATGATATGGTTTACAATGTAACTCATGCTCATGAATGACTCACAGCTGGAGAAAATATATAAAGAATTATATTTTAATATAAACTTGTAATTTTTATAACAGAAGTATGAACAAATTTTACTAGAATTGAGAACAAAAATGAAAACTTGAAATCAGACAACTTGGACTCTGTTCCTTAGAGCACTAACCTGTGAAGCCAAGGCTTGAATTTGATCACCTCTAAGGGTATCTACTGGAGTCCTGGTGTGGCGCTGTGGGTTAATGCGCCAGACCGCAAAGCTGCAAAGCTGTTTGGACTGCAAGGATGATGGTTCAAGCTCATCAGTCACTCCTTGGAAGCCCTGTACAGGGTTGCTATGGGTCGGAACCGACTTGTTGGCACTTAACAACAGCAAGAGTATCTTCCATTTCTGTTCTGGGGCTAATAGGTAGTTCAGTGAAAGAACTGGCCCTTCCTTGTAGTTGAGAATATTTCACTGTAGATCACTCAAAAGATTCTCCTGCCCTGTACCCAAAAGTTTTAATCACCATCATTGCCAAGGTGTTCTCAGTAGATAAAGACAAATCATTCCACAATGCCTCTGCCATGGAAAAGGAGCTTCTGGGAATGAATTGGAATGAATGAGTTCAGGAAATCTGGACAAAGTTCAATTTCAGACTCAACAGATGGTTTGAAAACAGCAAGAAGTCAGAGAATCTGCAATGAATGTCTGAAATTTTCGGCGCTAGGAAGATTAGTTAAACATAAAAAAGAAAGGAAGAAATTTGTTTTTCCCGAGAAGCTATTTTGTGATTAAGATAAACCTTTCGTAACAAATCTGAGAGATTTTATATTCAGAAAAATGGGCTTAAAATGGTTAAGTGACTTAACTAAGAAATGTAATTAGTAGATTGTAAAGATAGCATTGTTGGAATTCTGCAGTTATAAAATTCATTTAATTTTCACTAACCTATAATGCCTGTCCTAAAGAATAAAATATTATGCTTTCAAACTGCTTTACTTAAAAAAAAAAAAAATTTCCCCACACCTGCCTTTCAATGACATTAGCAACTGTGTCTTTTAAATCATGAATTGTCCCATATCAGACAGAGAAACTGAGATGACACTCAGCTCTTTCCTTAGCTTCATTTTTCTATCCATTCACTTCTCAATGTCAGTTTTTTTGCTAACAAACTGAGTTTAGATGTGCAATATTCATTTTCAGTATTTGTTATCTGAATCCTAAAGATTTCACAGAATTCCTTTACGTATTTCAGAAGAAGTTACTCAAGTTCCTAGCTGTCACTGAGTTGGTTCCAACTCAAAGCAACCGTATACACGACAGAATGAAAAACTGCCTGATCCTACACCATCTTCAAATGTGTTGCTTCAGCTCATTATTGTAGCTCTTGTGTCAATTCATCTCATCATTGCTGGGGACAGCGTACGCAGACCCTGGGTTGATCGGTGGCAGCTCCATTAAGCCACCTCTGAATATAATCAGTTTAACCCAGATGCTCTCCTTCCTCCTGAAAGTATGTAGGAATGTGATAATTATGAACAACGTAGCATTTTAGGTATAGATAAATGAAGCCCAGTGCCTGAGATCTTGCTCACAAACAAAAGTTTGCAAAGTGTACAGAGACAGCTTGGCTCCTTTCAGGAACCTTGCTTTATGTTAAGCATCCTTAAGAAATCACAGGTCACTACTCTAGATGATTTAAGCCTAAAAATTAATATATAACAGCTTGATTGAACCTTTTTTCTGTAAAAATAAAAATGTTAGATTGCTAAGAAAAACTATGAAAATATCTTAAAAGTTGTTCCTGTGAATCATTATGTCCTGTTTTGAATGATTAATCACATTTCAGTTCCTTATCCTGTCTTAACACATCCTCCCTTTGTGAAATTACATCCTCCCTTTGTGAATTACATCCTTCCTTTGTAACAAATCCCTCCCTAAAAGAGAGAATAAAAGACTGAGGTAGAGTTAGATCTGTGTGCAATGCTGTACAATGCTAGGCAATATGTTTGCAGATCTGTCTACCTGCCAGCTTGCATCATATCTATGTGTCTGTCTTTTTTGTATATATTTCGTCTCTCTCTTTCTCAATCCCTTTTGCCACCAGATCTCCCTTCTTCGTGACACCCACACTTCCTTGTTGAGGCTGGAACCCGACATAGGACCTCGACACATCTTTTTCATCGATCCTGTGCTTCGTTGTTAAGTTCTGACTCATAGAGACCTTGTATAGGGTTTCCAAAGAGCAGCTTGAGTTAAACTATCCATTCTTATCCTACAGTGCCACAGCTCTGTTTCAGTAAGCATGATGTCATTATCCAGGACTGAACTCTCCTGAAAACATATCCAAAGTATCTGAGAAAAAGGCTTGCCATCTTAGCTTCCAAAAAAGCATTCTGACTGTACTTCTTCTGAGAATAGATTTGTTCTTCCTTCTGGTAGTCCATGGTATATTCAGTATTCTTTACCAGCAACATCATTCCAACACATCAAATCTCTTTTGTTTTTTTCCTTATTTATTTGTACAGCTTTCACATGTGAAGGAAAATACCATAGCGTGGCCTGTTGTTATTGTTAAGTACCATCAAGTAGATTCCAACTCATAGCGACCCTGTGTAGGATTTCCAAGGAGCAGCTAGTGAGCTTGAACAGCTGACCTTGCAGTTCAAACTGACCTTGAAGTCCTTGAAGCATTAACCCACAGTGCCATGCCAGGACTCTATGGTTTGGGTTAGATGTACTTTATTTCTCAAGGCAACATCTTTGCTTTTACTATCTTAAAGAGGTCTTTTGTAGCAATTTGTCCAGTATAATACATCATTTGATTTATAGACTGTTGTCTTTTATTGGAGTCCTGTTATGGACATTGATTGTGGATTCAAGTAAAATGAAATCCTAGAAACTTCAAGTTATATTGCTTATTGTTCATTTGTGAGGATTTTTGTTATCTTTATGTTGTTGTATAATTTATAATGAAGTTTGTAGTCTTGATTTTCATCAGTAAGTGCTTCAAGTCTTCTTCACTTTCTGCAAGCAAGGTTGTATCTTCTGCATATCATAGGTTTTTCATGAGTCTTCCTCTGATCCTGATGTCTTGTTCTTTGTCATATAGTCCATCTTCTCGTATTATTTGCTCAGCATGCATATTGAATCAGTATGGTAAAAAGATACATCCCTGATGCAAATCTTTTCCTAATTTTAAACCTTTGTTTTCTTGGAACAACTGATTTTGGTCTATGTACAGACTCTGCATGAACACAATTAAGTAGTCTGTAATTCCTATTCTTAACAATGTTATCCATAGTTATTATGGCATACACAGTTTTAATGGCTTTTACATAGCCAATAAAACAAAGAGAGCCCTCTTTATTTTCATCCTACTTATTAAGAGAAATTCTAAGTAGTTCAAAGTCTCATTATACCATTGGAAATGTATTTCCATAACAAGAGAGACCATTGATTATTGGTTTCATGAGCATTATGATAAAAGTGTGTTGTTGTTAGCTGCCCTTGAGTTGGTTCTGACTCATAGTGACCCCGTGAACAACAGGATGACATACTGCCCGCTCCTGTGCAGTCATCAAAATTGTTATGTTTGAGCCTATTGTTGCTGGCACCATGCGTATCCACTCCATTGGGAGTCTTCCTCTTTTTCATTGACTTCTTTTTTCACCAAGCATGATATCCTTCTCTGGGATTGGTCCCTCTGATAACATGTGCGAAGTATGAGAGATCAAATCTCAATATTCTGACTTGTAAAGACCATTATGACTGTGCTTCTTTCAAGACATAGTTATTTGTTCTTCTAGCAGTCCATGGTACTTTTAATATTCTTCTCAAACAACACAAATCAAATGCATTAATTCTTCTACAGCCTTCTTTTTCATTGTTCAACTTTCACATGCATATGATGCAAACGAAAATGCCATGACTTAGGCCAGGATCACCTTAATCCTCAAACTACTGTCTTTGCTTTTGAACATTTTAAAGAGGTCTTTTGTAGCAGAGTTGCCTACAGAAATATGGTGCTTGATTTCTTGACTTTTGCTTTCATTAATGTTTTCTGTGGATCAAAGCAAAATGAAATCAAAGCAAAACGGCAGCTTCAATCTTTTCTCCTTTTTATCATGACGTTATTTATTGGTTGACCTGTGAGGATTTTTGTTTGCTTTACACTGATGTGCAATCCACACTGAAGGCCGCAGTCTTTGTTCTTCCTCAGTAAGTATTTTAAGTCCTCTTTGCTTTCAGCAAGCAAGGTTGCGTCATCTGCATATCACAAGGTGTTAATGTGTCTTCTTCCATTCCTGATGCCACATTCTTCTTCATATAATCCACCTTCTCATATTGTTTGCTCATCATACATACAGATTGAGTATGTTGGTAAAATGATATAATCCTAGAGCACCTCTTTCCTGATTTTAAACCATTTAGTATCCCCTAGTTATGTTCTAACTGCCTTGTGATCTATGTACAGGTTCCTTATGAGCACAATTAGGTATTCTGGAACATCCATTCTTCACAGTGTTACTCATAGCTTGTCATGATATCCAAAGCTTTTGCACAGTCAATAAAGGACAGGTGAACATCTTTCTGGTTTTCTTTTCTTTCAGCCAAAATCTATTTAATGTCAGCAATGATGTACCTAGTTCCATATCTTTTTCTGAATTTAGCTTCATATTTTGGCAATTCCCTGTTAATGTACTGTTGCAACCATTTTTGAATTATCTTCAGCAAAAATTTATTTGCATGTGACATTAATGATATTGTTCAGTAATTTCCACATTTTGTTGGGTCACCTCTCTTCAGAATGGGCAAAAATGTGGATCTCCTCTAGTCAGTTGGCCAGTTAGTTATCTTCCAAATTTCTTGGCTTGAATGAGTCAGCATTTCCAGTGTCACATCAATTTGTTAAAATATTTCAATTTACATTCCTTCAGTTCAATGCCTTCAAAGCAGTTTGGACTTCTTCCTTCAATATCATTAGTTTTTCATCATATTCTACTTCTTGATATGGTTCAGCATCAACCATTTCTTTTTGGTACAGTGACTACATATTCCTTCCATATTCTTGTGGTATTGCGTACATCACTCAATATTTTGCTCATAGAATCTTTCAACATTACAAACCAAAGCTTGAATTTTTTTCTTCTCCGTTCTTTCAACTTGAGAATACTAAGCATATTTTTCTCTTTTGGTTTATTAATTGCAGGTATGTGTACATTTCATTGTAATAATTTTCTTTGGCTTCTCAAGCTGTATTAAAAGTTTTGTTGTCTTGCTGTTTTTATTTCTCATTTCTTCCATTTGCTTTAGTTTCTCTACATACATGAGGAAGTTTCAGAATCTCTTTTGACATCCATTTTGATCTTTACTTTCTTTCCTATCTTTTTAATGACTTTTTGCTTTCTTCCTGTATGATGTTCTTGATGTCATCCCAGAAGTCTTCTGGTTTTCTGTCTTTATTGTCTAATACATCAATTCTGTTATTGAAATTATCTCTAAATTCAAATGAGATATATTTAAGATCATATTTTACTCTTTTGGACTTGTTTTCATTTACTTCACCTTCAGCCTGAACTTGCATATAAGCAATTGATTGTTTCAGTGTGCCCCTTGTATTCTCTAGGCAGATGTTACCGAGATTTCCCACCACGTCTTCCCGCAGTCTTTACACAGTAGTCCATTTGATTCCTGTGTATTCCACTCGTGAGATCCATGTGTGTAGTCGTCTTTTATGTTGTTTAAAAACATTATTTGCACTGAATAAGTCATCGGTCTTGCAAGATTCTATCATGTGATCGCCAGCATCATTTCTATCACTAAGGCCAGGTTTTTCAATTACTGATCCTTCCTCTTTGTTTTCAACCTTCCCATTCCAATCACCAGCAATTACCAATGCATCTTGATTGCATGTTTAATTAATTTCAATTACAGAAGTTGGTACAATTCTTCAGCTCAGTTATTACTGGCTTTAGTGTTTGCTTGTCAATTTGTATTGTCATGTTATTAACTGGTCTTCCTTCTTTGGGTGTTATTCTACTATAGACAGTATTGTACTTCAAGATAGATCTTGAAATGTTCTTTTTGATGATGAATGTTTCTCTTCAATTTGACATTCTCAGCATAGTAAGCCAAATGATTATCAGATCCAAGCTAGTCATTACCACTCAATTTAATCTCATTAATGCCTAGGATATCAATCTTTATGTGTTTATTTCATTTTGACAACTTCTAATTTTCCTAGATTCATACTTTATACATTCCATTTTCTATTAGTAATGGATATGTGAAGGTGTTTCCCCAAATCTTTCTTCTCTTTATGTCTTCATGGTTGATTGTACTTTTAGGAGGCAGCTCTTCTCCAGTTATATTTTAAGTTCCTTCCAACCTGAGGGGCTCATCTTCCAGCACTATATCTGACAAAGCTCGGCTGCTATTTATAATATTTTCATCTTCTGACACTATACCTGACAATGTTCCTCTGTTACTCATTAGGTTTACAATGGTTAAACAGAGTTAGTCCACCTCTCCTTCTTCCCAGTCTTAGTCTGGAAGTTCTGCTGAAACCTGTCCACCATGGGAGACCCTGCTAGTATTTATAATGCTGTTGGAACAGTTTACAACATCACAGCAACTCACAAGTCACCACAGTACAACAAACTGACAGACAAGTAGTGGATAATAAAAGTATTTTGTTACAAGTGATCATTTTAGACCCTGGTAAAGACATTACTCCATAAAGTGGAATACTGAGACCCCTTTCCACCTGTCTGCAAGCATCACCAACTATATAGTCTAATGTCACCCAGCGAGCTTCTGCCCTATACACTCTTCTGACAATGCTCACATCCTGGACTTGGATTTTTTAAACATGTCTTACCTTCTGAATGGAGTCCTGTTATTCTACTGTAGGACAAGCACTGGACTGCAAGGTTGGTTTGAACCCCAAAGTTGATGATTCAAACTCATCAGTCACTCCTTAGAAACCCTGTACAGGATCACTGTGAGTCACAACTGACTGGATGACGCTTAACAACATCTTTTGATTAGGCATTTATTGAAATATTGTACAAATTGTCACACTTTTAATATTTTCTGGGAATCATTAGCAGTCCAATGTCATGTAGTTTTATGGGTATTGCAAAAAATGCAAAGCATCAAATCATTCTTCCCACAACCCTCTCTACTCCTAAATTCAGTTAGATACAACATTTCAATGGCCACACAAAAAATTAGACACCATATTGAAAGTTACAGGGCTTATAAGGGAAATCAACAGGTTACAATTTGAGGTCAGAAATGCTCATAATGTAGTTGTTCCAGTTAGCTGTTCCAGTATGCCCATGGGATATAACTCTTCACCATACGCCTCAGTGTGAAGGCAATAAGTAATTGCTCCGTGGGTCAGCAAACCTAGCTCCTCAATTAAGTGCCTGGATGTACTCCATGCTACAAGCTGGGCTGGGAAGATCACTGTTGTGTTTCATGCTTTGGTTCTTGGTTCCGCTGCTACTGCTCCTCTGCCACTCCTCCAGTGTCAGAGCTTTCTGTTCTGGGTCAAGGAGGTTCAATGCATAAGGATCTCAGGAGGTTTGATTCACAAGATCTGAAGGACATACTCCCTTCCTGGCTCCTTTGATGGTGTGAGAGTTCAATGCCCTCACCACTTCTGCTTCTAAGATGGTTCATTTTATACTAATGCTAGAATTCCAACTTTTTATAATTACAATTATTTCTGCTAACAGGCACAGCTGAATCATTTTATCCTATCAGCAGCTCTTCCCACCTTCTCTTACCCAAGCACAGCAGGGCAGAAATGTTGTTTGGCAGGAGTTACAGACTTTGGCTACTTCTTGTTGTTGATAAGTGCTGTCAAGTCAGTTGCAACTCATAGCAGCCCTGGATAGCATTTCCTGAAGTCCGGGTGTGGCACTGTAAGATAAGCACTGGACCACAAGGTTGGTTTGAGCCACAAGGAT